>NC_085999.1:2647500-2795000 GCF_030014385.1 Trichomycterus rosablanca
CAGTAATGTGGCTTCATAATGAGAGAGTGCAGGTAATAGACCGGCCTGTCTGCAGCTCAAACTTGTCTCCTATTAAAACTGATTATATCACTTTTATCCCAGGATGGAAGTTGTTGTATAATAAGAGAGACTCAGTGAATTGGAATAAGCAATGACTAAATAATAAAATTTTAAAGCAATATTAAATGATCATATTTACAAGTGTATTATTTGCATATTATTTTAATATGATTTATATGTGTTTAACAGTCAGTAAGTTCTATTTTGTATGTTTAGGACCTGACCAACTCAGTCATCTCCAACTCAAAGGATTCAGTGTCAATGCCCTTGTCTCCTTCTACATTTCCTAAACACCCAGCAGAAGAGCTGGTGAACTGTCCAGTCGAGGATCTGCCTCAGGGTGTCGACCCAACCAGAAAAGAGGTATTTGCCTTAAAAGTAATACGAATAAAATGACTGATTAAATGCTAATAAGGGACTGGATAACCAATTATTACAATCTCTATCTACTAATGCATGTTCTTCTATGTTAAATATGTTTTATGTCTCTCTTAATGTTTAGGACTATCTCTCAGATGAGGACTTCAGTCTAGTCCTGGGGGTTTCACGGCCTGATTTCTACTTCATGCCCCTGTGGAAACAGAAGAACCTAAAGAAAGAGAAGGGTCTGTTTTAAACGTGCAGATTAACAGGAATCCCACATTAACATGAATGTCTGAGTAACGGCGCAGATCACTGCCACGTCGTGAGATTTTAAATCTGTTTACATACAAATGTTATTTAAAATCTACAGATATATAAATAATGCTCTATTTAAGAATGATTCCTAGTTTTATGGGTAATTTGACGAAATAAATTATACACACAACTGTGTAACATGACAGTGCTTTCACATGTGCAGTAACTGAATGGACGTGGTTAAAAGGCAGCTTGTTTACAGTTTTGTCTATTTTACATTTATGAACTTGTATCAAAAGTGCCTAATAAATTTCCAGACTTATTCCATGTTCTTACTTTTGATTGTGAAAAATATCCCACAATGCTTGAGCTATAAAAATGATGCTTACACCTAAAGCCAAGTGAAAAACAGTGTCACACTTTAGTTAAGTACTTTTTTCTCTTACCACGAATCAAAATACTTTGAGACCCGAACCACCAACCAGTACGCTACCGGGGTCTAGGATCTCACCTAAAATCTGAAGATTAAGTAGCCACCATATGCTGGGTTATTTTCTCAACCCAGCACTTGGGTTACCATGTCCTGTTGTCAATGTCAATTGCTTTAAGAATATACATTTACATTTGTAACGGCGTGTGTTGCCAGATTGGGCGGATTTTATTCAAAACTATCAGGCAAATTGTCAGGTTTCAAGTTATCAAGACATTGCAAATAAAAATATTGAAAACATACAGTACTCATAATTTAAAATGACTGATCTGTAGGATAGTAGGCTATGTTTAACTGGTGTAATATTGTTGAAATGCTGAACATTGCTGAACAGCATTGTGTAAAAAAAAGAACCTTACAGTTAAGTTGTTGTAACAACCCAGCACAACGGTTGGGTTAATATAACCCATTATTAACCCAGCACTGGGTTGCCAAATAACCCCGAAAAATAACTAGTCTTAGAGTGCTGAGGCTTTAATTTCGTGATGAGTAAGAATTTGTCCCTTTACATATATTTTTAAAATAATAAGGCTAAAGTTTTGCCAAAAAAATGTAACATGACCAAATGCAATTACTGGTACATTTTGTTCCTTATTAGCAGGTAACTGAGCTTTAAATTAGGCAGTTTGGTTCATGCCAGGTATACTTGTTTAGGTAGTATATATACTCATTATGACCAGATGACTGGGTTAAAGTAGCACTGAAACAGCAAGGATTGTTTGCAGGCAGCCGTGGCAAGATGGAGCCATATTGTTTATAATCATGTTTTCTCCATGATGAATGTTTGATCACATGTGCATTATTTACTCCGAGATGGTACCAGCATGAACTGTAGGATGATCCACCTTGCAACGTACAGTTGTCCTGGTACCAGATACCACAGCATGGTAGACGGGTGGTTCTAATGTTTTGGCTTATCATCATAAAGGCAAAAAGAAGAAATCCTAAAAAATGTAGCCACACATTGAAACGCATTTTCTCTAACATATCTTTATTAAATGTACATTTATTAATGTCGTTATTTTCACTACACTTTTCATTTTGTCTGGGATCGATTCTGTGAGGGCACCGTTCCAGCCCAGGCCAACACACCCATCACCCATTTATTCATCTTCACACACATAGGGATAATAAGAGTATCTAATTCACCTACTGCATGCTGTTGGAGGAGAGTACTTACAGGAAACCTGCGTAGATATTAGAGAACATATAAAACTCACAGCCAGTAAATAGAATTTTATTTCTAAAGTAGTCCTAAACCCAAAGTGCTGATCATAAAACAACTAAAGACAACAAAATATCGTAAACATCACAGTACTACGTTGCTGTGTTGCACCCATTCTACCAGCTGCACCACTGTTACCACTCACTCACTTTCTTAACTGCTTATCCAATCAGGGTCACGGGAGGGGGGGGGGGGGGGGGGGGGGGGGTCTATCCCAGCTTTTCAATGGGCACAAGGCACACAGTAACACCCTGGACGGGGCACCAGTCCATCGCAGGGTAGACACACACACACATACACACACACATTCACCTATAGGGCAATTCAGTGTCACCAATTAACCTTACTACATGTTTTTGGACTGTGGGAGGAAACCAGAGCTCCCGGAGGAAACCCACGCAGACACGGGGAGAACATGCAAACTCCACACAGAAAGGACCCGGATTTTCTTATTCTCTCTACTGAAGTACATGTTCAGTTCACTAAACAGATTAATTTATCGGATCTACTCATCAGAGGTTTGATTTCATTCACCTATTATAAATATGGCCATACTAGTTACTAAGTATATTAAATGTTACATAAAAAAATCCCCTTTTCACTTAAATCAAATAAAATACACAAATAGAAGCCTGCTCACTAGTGGTCTAGGACTTTTACCACCCAATGTATACATATAAAACTTTATAAGTGTAAAAGTTCATTACAGCCTTACCACCATTTACATAATTATTTAACAACCTAAAATATATTAATTGCATATATTAATTCTTCCCCTTTTCCAGTTGTAAAATAGTATAATATTAAATAAAAATCAGCACAGCATGGAGGTGCTTAACGTGAGTAGTGTTTAATGATTCTCTTGGCTTCTCTGACTCCAGACAGATAGGCACCATGGGTGGTGGTGTAGAAGTTCACATGAGTGGCTTCACCAGCAAACAGGACCTGCAGAGGCTTCACACACACACACACACACACATTTATATCCGACTTACAGTAGTTTGACAGTATACAGTCTGAGCAATTAAGGGGTAAAGGGCCTTGCTCTAGGGCCCAACAGCAGCAACCTGGCAGTGATGGGGCTTAAACCAATAACTTTGATTACTAGTCCAGTACCTTAATCACTAGATGCACACACATGCACACATAGAATTAATGACCAAGGCAGGAAAACACTGATATCTATGGTGAGGTGAAGGTTTGAACTTGTGTAACACCCAGATGATCCTAAACGCACTTTTAAAGGTGTTTAGACTTTAATGGACACAATCTCTTACACCTACAGTACATCACTCATGCATTTGCAATATTGTTTGTTTGTTAGGATTTTGACGTCATGTTTTACACTTTGGTTACATTCATGACAGGAACGGTAGTTACTCATTACACAAGATTCATCAGTTCACAAGTTTAATATCGAACACAGTCACGGACAACCCAGCATCTCCAGTTCACCTCACTTGCACATCTTTGGACTGTGGGAGGAAACCGGGGCACCCAGAGGAAACCCACACGGACACGGGGAGAACATGCAAACTCCACACAGAAAGGACCCACGAACGCTCCACCTGGTATTTGAACCCAGGACCTTCATGCTGTGAGGCGACAGTGCTACCCACCGAGCCACCCGATCCCAGTAACGTGATGCTACCACTGTATTTTACCTGGCTGATGTGCCTTGTTTAATTATTACCACACACACACTGGTTCGAATTCAAGATATATTTCACTCTCATCTGGTCACATGACTTCCTCCCACTTTGTTGATGAGTATTTTCGTATGTATATTTCGTTATGATAACATTCCTAACAGGCTGTAAAGGTTCCTTTGGCTTTTTCTTTACTCATAAAGAATAGATTATGGGTCTGAATACTTGTTCTGATGCAGAGTAATGGGGTTAACGAGTGCTGTAGTATTTATTAATACGTTACAAATCCTAATTTACTTACCTCTTTGTCTGAGGCCTCATTTTGTGGAGGAAGAGGCGATGCCAGATCATTTTGATTTTTCACTCCGTTCACCCCCTCGGGAACAAAGGAATAAGAGCCAAGGACCTCCGGGTCGTGACCCCACCTGGTGATTAGGACTTGGGACACCTCAGGAACAGACAAGTTAGTGAAGGACCTGAGCAATCTTTAAAAACAACCAAAAAATGCTCAGATATTGGCAGCTTTACAATAATGTTAAATGAAGCCATGATACGTGTAGTAAGCTACCTCACACAGGTATCTTTAACCTCACTGTCCTGCAGGGTCTCCATATGAAGAGCCTCCCTGCCTGTGATCCATCCACACAACACTGTAGGGTGACGCGCCACAGTGTCAAATCCACTGATTTTCTTAAACCAGGTCTTTTTCCATTCATCTCCTTTTAATTGAGCAGTATAGACGGCTTTATCCTCAGGTCCTTCATCCCACGCAAGCTGGATTCCTGCACAATCTTCTGGCCAAAACCTCTGGCTGAAACACAGGAAGATCTTGTCCACTGTACCAAAGCCGAGTCTCTCAATAGCATCTAGCTTAGGTTTTGGTAAGGCTGGTTTAAACATGGTTTTAGCTCTTTTCAAGACCCCCAGAGATACGGTCACGATCACATGATCGGCTTCAAAGATCTGACCGTTCTCACAGATCACTCGTACAGGATAGTCCTCTTCTTCATCTTCGTCTTCGTCCTCTTCTTCATCCTCCAGGTCCCACTGAATGCTCTTTACTGGTACATTGGTCAGGATGTTTTCTCTAGGAATATCCTCCAGAAGGATGTCTAAAATTGCCTGGTACCCTCCAGGACCCAGAGAGTTATAAAACTCTCCATCTAGTGAAATATATTCGCTCTCCTGTGATGCAGAAACTTGAAAGAGGGACGTAACCGCCTCGTCCGCACACTCGCCTTTCTTGCACCACTCGAAAATTCTCGAGCCATGTGGTGTAGATGCCAGAGAACTTTCAGCAAAGGCAACGTCGAGGTAATCGCCCAGGGAAAGCGATCTGTACTTCTGCGCCAACTTCGACTCATGGGCCTTGTCCAGAAGTTTCTCGAACAGCGTGGTGACCTTGTCGGCAAAATCTTCAGGCAGGTATTTTCCACCCTCCCTAAAAAAGTAGTCACGAGAATTCTCAACGCTGACATTTAAAGATTTTTCAGCAAGCAGTTTTTGCTCTTTTGCAAGTTTATAAAGAGGGTTTTCCTTCTGTCCGTGGATCCAGTTGGCCCCCAGCTCGATAATATTCTGAGTAAACGGTTTAGTGGTGCAGACTCGGCCTCCTATTCGGCCTTTCGCCTCGAGTATCTTGACATCCCGGAAACCAGCCTGGATCAGATTGGATGCCGCGGTCAAACCTGCAAATCCAGCACCCACCACTACGATCTTGGCGTCTTTGGACATGGCGCAGGACGCACTCGTGTTTCCTGTGGAGAAATAATCAGACTTTGATGTAAAAATACTATAAAATGCTCCTCACGTCAAGTTTTGATTGATGGTGCAGATATTATGATCTCTGCAATGAGTAACTGAGTGGGTGTTTATATGCTGCGTTATAAAGAGCTACTGGTGACCTTTGGAACATAGATAATATGATGCTCTTGGCCCGACTGTCATAAACCCATATGAATGAGCTAGCTTAATAAGGCAAAAGTAATGAGTAGTAAAGTGGTTTATCATTATACAGGGTATTTTACAGTGGGTAAGGGGGTAAATATTTAACCCACCAGTATTGTACACAATAATGCGGATTTATCAGCTATTGTGTTACGATGGTACATTTACTGCCCATTTAATTTTACATTTACATTTTTGGTATTTAGCAGATGCTTACAGTAGTGGGACAACATACTGTCTAAGCAATTGAGGGTTAAGGGCCTTGCTCGTGGGCCCAACAGTGAAAATAATCTCAATAGTTGTTAATCCCAGCTTTTATTTTACGCTCACACTAGTCATGCTGGGTGACAACCAAATCACAGACATTATAAAGGACTTTATTTCGACTTTAATAACTACTGCAATGAGACTGACCCACAACCAAAATGGAATCTCGTCAGTGGTCCTGCAGCGGTCACTTACTATTGATGGAGCTGTAGAAAGGGAGCAGGCGAATTGTACATAGCAACGCATGGGTTACAGTCAGTCCCAAACAAAGGGTATGCAAATGGTGAGTGAATCGGACAAAAAAAAGGCAAATAACATTGTGCTCTTAGGAACTAGAACCCAGTGTGATGTATGGTAATAAACAATAACAGATGAGCAAGCTTAATAAGAAAACATAAGTAGGTTGTTTTCGTGTGCAAAGGTAATATACAGTGAGCATCTGGCATGAAAATAAGTGCTTACCATTTGTTGTAAATGAGAACCACTGCTAGTACTTTAAGCACCTCAAAGTTGTACTACAAAGTGGTTACTATGAAAACGCTAATGTATTTTAAGCAGTGTTACTAGGTGGTCGCAAGCTTGTTGTTTAATTGTTTCTTAAGCGTTTCTAAAGTTGTTTAGATGTTTGATAGGATGTTGCTATGGCATAATAGGTGATTGCACAGGTAACTACCTGTTTAGGGGTTACTATTGCTTTAATGTTTTATGTGGTTGGTCGGGGGTTAATGGAGGGACTGCAGTTACGCTGTATTTTAACATAATTTGGATTAAAAGATTTAATCACACGCCAGCTTTTTGGCTGCTTGAAGCTTTTGGGCTACAAAGTAAAAGGGGGCGACATGAACAGCGCTGCCTTAAGGGACCTGTTGACAATACAAGCTATAGCCAGTTACATCAACAGATCATAAGAACTGTAGAACATAACATAAGACCGGCTTTACAGATACATCTCAGGGTTTCTTTGTGTTTGGTGTATTATTTATTCCAATTCATTTTTTAATGAATTAAATTCGAATAGAAAAGGAGAAAGAGGAAGAATTAAAATCAGACAACAGTATTTTTCAATCACTTACAAGAATAAGAACTCATTTACAGTTTAAGTCCACATTTACAGTTCAAGCCGTGCTGCTGACTGGATGTTTTTGGTTGCCAGACTGGTTTAAACCCTGTTACGATACTAAGGAATGAGACAATACCAGTGCTGCTGCAGCACCTGATATTCTTGTATCAGAACCACACATTTCCATTGTACATTATTTATTTGTCTCAGTGCTGTGTTGTTCTACAAACATATTGTATTTTGTCACTGGTGGACCATTTCCAAACTTAAAATAATGGTTCAATTATTATAAGTTGCTTAAGCCTCAGTATGTGGGAGGTGCACCTTCAAAAACAGCCAGCGTGGGTATAGGTATAAGATATGTGTACAAAATTGGCAAATGAGCCGTCTATCCCAGAATAAAAAAAAAAGCCAGTGTACAAACCCAACACTAACACCACAGTCAGTCAAATATCATTAACATGAACATAAAGAAAGCAAACAAGATATACTGAGGGTTTACAATCACTAATCTAACATAAAAACCTAAAGACAGAAGCACTTACCCTCCTGAAGCAGCAGTACAGGTAAATACACACACAAACACACACTGTACTGTGATTATACACAAATTATACACCTTTAAAGACTTTACTTCAAGTTTACTTGGCAATAAATGCGTAAACAATAATATTAGTACTTACACTGGTGTATAAAAGCCTAACAGCTCACCACAACACAAAAATAAAGGCTGCCTGTCAGTTCAGTCTCTTTGTTATTGGAAGTGTTCCAGCTTTAACACATCCCAGACCAGCAACGTGACAGCACCACACAGAGACAGGGAGGGGAGGATTTCCAGCACAATAGGAAACAGGCAAGACAGGGCAGGGCAGGGCAGGGCAGGGCAGGGCAGGGCAAGTTTATTTCCATAGCACTTTTTATACACAGTGTCAATTCATCATGCTTTACATAAAGATAAATTAAAACAAACCACATAAAAGAGTAAACTGATTAATAAAATTAGCTTACACAACAAAAGCAACTTTTGTATCTTGCTCTAATACCTGCAAATATCTGATTATATCATGCTCAAATACATTCTTTCTATAAACAGACACAGGGGTGGACAAAATAACAGAAACAGCAAGGAAGACGGAGGCCCCTGCTGGGTCTGGTTCCTCTCAAGGTTTCTTCCTTTAACATTAAGGGAGTTTCTCCTTGCCACTGTCACCATTGGCTTGCTCAACAGGGGTTTTCGGTCTGTCGGTCCTGGATTCTATAAAGTTGCTTTGAGACAATGTCTTCACTTGACTTGTAAAATATATAGCTCCACAGCAAGCATTATCTATACGTGAGCTTTACCGAGTAACACTGACATGTGACATGTACGATCTTAAAACAAATGATAGAGTTGTAAAATACTAGGCCCCTGAACTGCAAATGTACTAATTACAAAGCCTACAGCTTAAGTATAAAGTCCAAATGTTTAATTTATACAGCGCCGTTCTCATCTCCAAGGTGGCATTACAGAGTCAAAACCCTTCAGAGGATGGAAGAATGAAAGTATTGCGAAAAGAGTACGTTTTAAACCGAGCTTTATAGGTGGAAAGCGAATGGCATTCACATTGATATTGGGGTAATACCGTATGTTCTCTAGTTTGGAGGCCATGACACTGAAAGATCTGCCCCCAACCATGACCAATCTCAATTTTGGGACATCAGAGGACCTGAGTTTTCTGGCAGAGCAATAATGATGCAGGAGTTTGATTAAATAGGCTGGTCCTAAACCATGTACAGATTTGGATATTAACAGGAGGAGTTTTAACTGAATATGAAGTTGTAACTGATACAGAATAGGAGTAATATTAGCTAACAAACTATGAGTGATAAAGCTGTAGGAGTGAATCGTTTTGTTTGGGACACCATTAAGCAAGTTACAGTAGTCCAAGCAGATGATATGAAAGCATGAACCAGGGGTTAAGTATCTTTCGTGGACAGTATGGGATGAAGACGAGCAATATTATGTAGATAAAAAAGCCTTGATAGGCCAACAAAATATACAAGAGCCTGAATTCCGTCCACCTACCAAAACTAGGTGTAAATTAGCCACCGTCATGTTGTTGGAAGCTTAGCTGAATCGAGTTACTTTATACCGAGAGTAATGCTTGCTGGACTGTGGGCAATGTCCCCCATGTTCCAGCATCATCTAATTCATGACAAACCTTTTTGGTGGCTCCCGGATGACATCTGACGACCCAGACAAATTTTCTCTATAATAATAAGTTCCGTGTGTAGTTCGGGGTGTTGGTGGTGTTTAGTAATGTGATTGAGGTGGGAAAGCGACTGTTCCTGAGCCAACTGGTCCTGGCACGTACGCCCCTGTATCTCCTCCCACATTATTTTGACCTACGCAAATGCTTTGGAGGTATTACCTGTTTATGGAGAGTTATCTTTACAATCTATTACACTGCACTAAGGTCAGCAGAAAAGGACACTACAGCACCACGATCATAAACCAGCGTGGGTGAGCGCACTGATTAAGGCAAAAATTGGACGTTTGTTAGATGCCAGGGTTTGTACAGGAGGTGTTTAACCTAAAGTTATTGTGCACATATAGAAGCACTTTGAAGTTCTACAATTACTGACTGTAGTCCACCTGTTTCTCTACATACTCTGTTAGTCCCCTTTCATCCTGTTCTTCAATGGTCAGGACCCCCACAGAGCAGGTATTATTTAGGTGGTGGATCATTCTCAGCACTGTAGTGACACTGACATTGTGGTGGTGTGTTAGTGTGTGTTGTGCTGGTATGAGTGGATCAGACACAGCAGTGCTGATGGAGTTTTTAAACACCTCACTGTCACTGCTGGACTGAGAATAGTCCACCAACCAAAAATATCTGTGACCTGTGACCACTGATGAAGGTCTAGAAGATGACCGACTCAAACAGCAGCAATAGATGAGCGATTGTCTCTGACTTTACATCTACAAGGTGGACCGACTAGGTAGGAGTGTCTAATAGAGTGGACAGTGAGTGGACTCCAGCAGCGCTGCTGTGTCTGATCCACTCATACCAGCACAACACACACTAACACACCACCACCATGTCAGTGTCACTGCAGGAGGAGGTGGTTTTAATGTTATGGCTGATCAGTATATAAATGTAAAGTACAGTAAAATTCCGCACATAACAACTTGTTTGAAAACTTAAGTCAGAGTGCAGGATCAGCTATCGTACAGCGCCCCAGGAGCTGAGAGGGTTAAGTGCCTTGCTCAGGGGCCCAACAGTGGCTGCAAGGTAGAGCTGGGATTCAAACACAAGTCTTTTCAACCGACAGCCCTGAGCTCTACCCACCAGTTTACCACTGTCTACATTAAACGTGGGTGAGCTAAGTTACAGGTTAAGGTTTTCTGACTCGCCCTGAGCATACATACCAGATTGTTGTTAGTCGACAATAGTTGTTATGTGACTTTTGCAGAGTTGAATTGTATATCTGGTTAAAGGGAGGTGTGAGTGACCTCAGTGAAACAAAAAATGCTTAATCATGGTGACACAGCACATGACATTCCACCTTAATCCACTTAAATCCACCAATGCTAACAACCATCTTTCAGATGTACTGTTTGTACATCGCCAACATTTTCAGTCAGAGACAAAAATTACATATTATAAACCTCAAAGAAAAGAATGTAGTGTTCTTTATTAATTTGGTATATGCAGCCATTGTTCAACTATAAAATGGCCATACCAAATAATTAAACAAACTAAGTTCATGTGTTTTTAACAAAAATGTAACAAAAAACAATAGTTCTCATAAAGATAGTTATCACAATATATAATCTTTATTTAATTACATAATCACATGATCCCAAATGACATTACTTTCATTACATTTATTTGTTGTTGAATCTGTTTAAGAATACAAGTCAGTCATTATACTATAAAATAACACATCTAAGAGCTCATACAATTGTTCTAAGACAAAACAAATTGCTTAGTGTGAGTAGTGTTTAACGATTCTCTGAGCTTCTCTGACTCCAGACAGATAGGCACCATGAGTGGTGGTGTAGAAGTTCACATGAGTGGCTTCACCAGCAAACAGGACCTGCAGAGGCTTGACACACACACATATACACACATAAACAGCTTAATACAGAACAAATACACCGATTAAGCATAACATTATGACCTAATATTGTGTTGGTCCCCTTTTTGCTGCCCCATACGCAACAAACTGTGATGCACTGTGTATTCTGACACCTTTCAATCACCTTTTCTATCTAGCAGTTTGAGCTACAGGAGCTCGTCTGTTGGATCGGACCACACGGGCCAGCCTTCACTCCCTACGTGCATCAGTGAGCCTTGGCCGCCCATGACCCTGTCGCCGGTTTACCACTGTTCCTTCCTTGGACCACTTTTGATAGATACTGACCACTGCAGACCGGGAACACCCCACAAGAGCTGCAGTTTTGGAGATGCTCTGACCCAGTCGTCTAGCCATCACAATTTGGTACTCGTCAGACTCGCTTAGATCCTCACGCTCGCCCATTTTTCCTGCTTCTAACATCAACTTTGAGGATAAAATGTTCACTCGCTGTGTAATATATCCCCCCACTAACAGATGCTTTGATGAAGAGATAATCAGTGTTATTCACTCCACCTGTCAGTGATCATAATGTTATGGAAAACATAATGTGGAAAACATCATGTTTCAGCAGCTTCTAATTCATGACATATCTGTTTTGATGGTTCCTGGATTACATCTGACCACACAGACACATTTTCTCTGGATCTTACGATTAAGTCAGTTAGTGGATGTTTGTTAGATGACAGGGGCTTAAGGTGTTATTTAGTAAGATAGAAAGTGATTTAAATCGTCATCGAATATGACCAGCTTTCTCTTTGCAATGTTTTTAGTCAGTACATTAAAGTTCTCTCATTTTATTTCATGAAATAGCCTGAATAGATTAATTATAATTTACAATCCAGGTAACTGCTCTGTGACTCTGTTGATAGTACTTGTATGACTGCACCTTAAATGCATGCAACATTTTTATGTATGTGGTTTATGCAGATTATGTGGTTTACATCAAATCAAATAAGTATCAAAAGCAAAAGCACTCTCTATATTGGTGTTAGATATAAACAGGTATACCTTGCTCTCTGTGACTTGCTCTCTGAGAATAGGAATGGGTGCTGCTAGTGCCTCGTGCTCTTTTACTGCATTCACCATGTGGGGAACAAAAGTATAAGAGCCAAGGACATCAGGATCCCGACCCCACCGGGTGATCTGCACTTTGGACACATCAGGAACAGACCAGCCAGTGAAGGACCTGAGCAGTCTTAAAAAATATACAGTACATAAGGTAATTATCAGATGTGTAATTATTTGCAAGCCATGATACGTGTATAGTAAGCTACCTCACACAGGTATCTGCAACCTCACTGTCCTGCAGGGTCTCCATATGAAGAGCTTCTCTGCCTGTGATCCATCCACACAACACTGTAGGGTGACGAGTCACAGTGTCAAATCCACAGATCTTCTTAAACCAGGTCTCTTTCCATTCATCTCCTTCTAAGTGAGCAGAATAGACGGCTTTATCCTCAGGCCCTTCATCCCACACAAGCTGGATTCCCTCACAATTTTCTGGCCAAAACCTCTGGCTGAAACACAGGAAGATCTTGTCCACTGTACCAAAGCCGAGTCTCTCAATAGCATCTAGCTTAGGTTTTGGTAAGGCTGGTTCAAACATGGTTTTTACTTGTTGTTTTAAGACTCCCAGAGATACGGTCACAATGACATGATCAGCTTCAAAGATCTGACCGTTCTCACAGATCACTCGTACAGGATGGTTCTGTTCTCTGTCCCATTCGATGCTCTTCACTGCTGTATTAGTCAGGATCATTTCTGTAGGTATATTTTTCAAAAGAATATCCAAAATCGCTTGGTAACCCCCAACACCCAAAGAGTTGAAGAAGCCTCCCTCGAGAGCAGTGTAATAACCAATCTGTGATGCAGATACATCATATAAAGAACTAGCCTCATCTGTGCACTCACTTCTTTTGCACCACTCAAAAATCTTTGGTCCATCTTCTGAAGAGGCCAAAGCAGACTCAGCAAAAGAGATGTCAAGATAACTCCCAAAACTTAAGGGTTTGTGTTTGTCTTCCAGCTCTGCTTTGAATGCTTTGGAGGTAAGTTGACCAAAAAGTGAGCATACATCATCAACGTTTTTTGCAGAAAGCTGCTTCCCTTCTTCTTGAAAAAAGTAATAATTTGGAGTAACAAAGCAAGGCAAGCACATAATTTCATTTGCTGCACTCTCCTCAACCAGCAGGTCATGCTGTTTGGCTATCTGGAAGATAGGATTCCCTTCCTGGCCATGGATCCAGTTAGCACCAAGTTCTATAATGTTCTTGCTGAATGGTCTGGTGGTGTGAATTCTACCTCCAATTCTTCCTTTAGCCTCCAGGATCCTGACATGCTGAAAACCAGCCTTGATCAAAGATTCTGCAGCAGCCAAACCTGCAAATCCAGCACCCACCACCACAATCTTGGCATCTCTGCATATAATACTCATAATTGCTTGCCTGGAAGGCTATACAATGAAAAGATCATTACTTTTATTGTACAGCGTATTGCACAGATTGTACAGAAGTTAATTCAAAATAAAATACGGTACTTACATTGAATTGTCTCAGTAGATCAAAAGTGTCAGCACGTCTCTGAGTTTAAAATGAGCTACTATTGACCTTTATAACCATTGACTTTGCACTGTATATGTAATAACTTGGTCTACACATTTCTCCTGCAGAGCAGAGTTTTGGATGCTGGCCAAGAGCTATTTTTTCTTTCGTTTGAGAAAGAATTTGATATTGATATTGAATTTGATATCTAATACTGTCAAAATATGATAAAACAGTATTTACATTTATGCTGCAAACATGTAATATTAAAGAACATGCAACAGATCATCTACACACCCCTGTTAAAATACCAGGTTTTTGTGCTGTAAAAAATCTTTAATGTGACCTATAATCTGAACAATTTCATTGAAAAACAAACAAACTGAAAACCTTTAAGGGGGAAATAATAATAAAAAAACACCCTTAAACTGATTTCATGTAGGCATTCAGTCTATCACAATGGCACATCTTGACTTGTCTTGTCAGATTGTGAGGGAATCTGATTGTGTGGTCACCCCACAGATTTTTAATTAGAGTCGAGTCTGGACCCTGGCTTGACCATTCCAAAACTTTTATCTTCTTCTGGTGGGCAGTTGGCACCTAGTGGTTACTGGTCTAGTGATCAGAAGGTTGCTGGTTCAAGCCTCACCACTGCCAGGTTGCCACTGTTGGGCCCTTGAGCAAGGCCATTAACCCTAAATTGCTTAGACTGTATACTGTCACAACTGTAAGTCGCATTGGATAAAAGCGTCCGCTAAATGCTGAAAATGTCAACGTAATGTAAATGTGAAGCCGTTATTTAGCAATAGCAGTGGTAATAGCAAAGTGATGGTACAGCTAGCTGGGTAGCAACAGGCTACATATTCTCTTTCACATTTATTTTATGACCTTTTTTAATGTACAAATCTAATCTATATCTTTGGGGTAGATAGATAGATAGATAGATAGATAGATAGATAGATAGATAGATAGATAGATAGATAGATAGATAGATAGATAGATAGATAGATAGATAGATGGATGGATGGATGGATGGATGGATGGATGGATGGATGGATGGATGGATGGATGGATGGATGGATGGATGGATGGATGGATGGATGGATGGATGGATGGATGGATGGATGGATGGATGGATGGATATTATTAGCTGTTATTAACTTAATGAGTAAATGATAGAATATTTTAGGTGCCAAAATGATTAATAAATTGTAAGGTTTTTACAATGTTAAGATAAAGAACTATAAACGTTACAGAATTACACTGTTACAGCCTTTTAAAGTGTTTTATTTTAACTTTAATATCAGAATTAGCCGCTGTAGTTACTGGTAATGCTGGTCCATTTGGTGGCGCAAATGTGCACTTTTGTTTGCCAACAGCCAGGAAATAGCAGTAGACGAAATGTGACATGACACTAAAACATGTTGTATGTTTAGTATTTATATAAACTCTTTGTTCTGGTAAAGTTGAATAAATGTTACATTTTACTGTTTGTTCTCCTCTAGACTGATTGAATAAAATAAAACCTTAGTCCCATTGTGAAAGCAGCAGGACGATACAGCCACCTTGAGATCTTGGAGCCGGTCTCTCACGGACTCCACCAGGCAGCCGGGCAGCACATGGATGTTCAAGTTCCTGCCTGTATCTGGGTTCGTTCCTGCTCATGATGGGTGTAGTTCTGAGGAACCTGCAGAAGGTGGTTCGACTGAGGAGAGCCAGGCTGCGCAGAGACGTGGAGACGCTCACACACATCCTGGGGGTGCAGAGGTTTGATCTGGGGATCGTGTGTGTGGATAACCGCAAAATACAGAACATCAACAACACGTACAGGAAGAAGAACATGCCCACAGATGTGCTCTCATTCCCTTTTTATGAGGTACAGGATCTATAACCATGCCATTTTATCTCTCAGTGTAATTCAAAAGTAATGATGCATTCAAATCCAAGTGTGAAAGCTTACTTTGCTATTGCTGGATGAGTTAGAGAGATAGGTGGATGGATGGATAGACTATAGATAGATAGCTAGATACATAGACTATATATAAATAGATAGACTATAGATAGATAGATAGATAGATAGATAGATAGATAGATAGATAGATAGATAGATAGATAGATAGATAGATAGATAGATAGATAGATAGATAGATAGATAGATAGATAGATAGATAGATAGATAGATAGATAGATGGATTATAGATAGATAAATAGACTATATATAAATAGATAGACTATAGATAGATAGATAGATAGATAGATAGATAGATAGATAGATAGATAGATAGATAGATAGATGGATTATAGATAGATAAATAGACTATATATAAATAGACTATAGATAGATAGACTATATAAATAGATAGACTATAGATACATAGACTATATATAGATAGATAAATAGATAGATAGATATAGACTATATATAAATAGACTATAAATAGATAGACCATAGATAGATAGACCATATACTATATATAAATAGATAGACTATAGATAGATAGATAGATAGATAGATAGATAGATAGATAGATAGATAGATAGATAGATAGATAGATAGATAGATAGATTAATATTCTCGTCCTCCTTGATCTTACTGCAGCTTTTGACACCATTAATCACTCCATTCTTCTGTCCCGCCTTGAATCCTCTGTCAACATCACTGGTACTGCCCTTTTGTGGTTAAGGTCATATCTCGTAAACAGACAACAGTTTGTTAATATCAACAATTGTAGTTCTGCCATTGCTCCACTGTCCCAAGGCGTTCCCCAAGGCTCAGTGTTAGGTCCCCTTTTGTTTATTCTTTATATGCTCCCCCTTGGTGACATCATACGTCGGCATGGTTTACATTTCCACTGCTATGCTGATGATATTCAGCTTTACATCTCCTCCAAATCCATTAATACTGAACTTCACTCCACTCTGACAAATTGCATCACTGAAATGAAATTGTGGATGAAAGCTAATTTCCTCAAATTAAACTGTGAAAAATCTGATATGATCATCGTAGGTCCTACAACCCTGGCAAAAACCACAAAAAATTTTCAAATTACCATTGATAATGACACTTTGTCTCCGTCTTCTAACATCCGAAATCTTGGTGTAATTTTTGATAGCAACCTCTCTTTTGACCGCCATGTAAATCACATCACCAAAACTGCTTTCTTTCATCTAAAAAACATAGCACGTCTACGTCCATCACTCTCCTTTTCTGCCGCCGAAACCTTGATTCATGCTTTTATTACATCCAGAATTGATTATTGCAATAGCATCCTTTATGGTACATCTAACAAAATCCTAAAAAAACTTCAGTATATCCAGAATTCAGCTGTTCGCCTCCTTACTCATACTCGCTCCCGTGATCATATTACACCTGTTCTCCAAAAACTTCATTGGCTTCCCGTTGCTCAATGCATTCAATTCAAAATTCTTCTATTCACTCACAAAGCTCTCCATAATCAGGCCCCATCCTACCTCACCGACCTGCTCCATCATCACATTCCCTCCCGTAGCCTTCGCTCTTCTGAGGCTAACCTACTGTCCATACCCTCTAGGACCAAGCACCGGACCTGGGGTGACAGGGCCTTTTCCATAGCTGCTCCATCTTTATGGAATGCTCTCCCCAAACACCTACGAGATTGTCCTGACCTGTCCAAATTCAAGTCACTTCTCAAAACTCATCTATTCAAAATGGCATTTAACTTGTAACAACACGAAATAAATGCTTTTATTTTTGCTATTCTTTTTAATAGTTTTTATACTTAGATCACGACAGAAATGTGAAGTCCTAGATCCTAAAACTTGTAAAGTTTTCAGTTTCCTGATTGCATGTGAATCTGTCCTGTTTCTGTCTAATTTTAAGAAATTGTTCTATATTTGTTGTTCTCTCTCATAATTTAGCTAATTTTTAATGAACTGTCTTATGCTGCTCTCTTTGTTTTTATCTTAATTATTCTTGATGTTGATGTACTATTTTGATTTTGTACTATGATTTGTATGGTGTATGTACGTATTTGTTTTGATTATTTGTCTTATGTAAAGCGTCTTTGAGTATCTTGAAAAGCGCTATATAAATAAAATGTATTATTATATTATTATTATAGATAGATAGATAGATAGATAGACTATATATAAATAGATAATATATAAATAGATAGACTATATATAAATAGATAGACTATAGATAGACTATATAAATAGATAGTAGATAGATAGACTATAAATAGATATACTATATATAAATAGACTATATATAAATAGACTATAGATAGATGCTTCTGGCTTCTCTATATCAATTCTTTGCACTTTCTTCTCATGTAAAAATCTTCCACTGAGGTTTGGTATTTTTCATGCTGCAACTGCTTAGCCAATATTTTTATGAGATTTAAACCCGAAGACTAAGAATATCCACTCCAGGACTAATTCCTTAGTCAAGCTTTGGTTGACCTGGAAGTGTACTTGCGGTCATAGCTTTGGTGGAAAGCCTTTTTATTACCAATGATCGTTTTCACCACAGATCCATGATGCCAGAACGGCAAGGTTGCCAGTTCCTCCAGCAGAAAAAACATCCCCACATCATCACTGACCCATCACTATTTTTGATTGTGTGTAGTATTTTCTGGTCATGAGCCTAGTCTTTTCTGCACCAGCTCTAACATTCACCTATTAAATGACATATTTCAAACCAGTATTCAGGTTTGCTAGCTAGTTGTGGTTGTATATACATTTTGTGATTCACTTCGTGAATGTATCATATGCTCTCTCATTGTTGATACCCATCACCCAGCAAAATCCAGGCATTAAAGAAAATAGGGTAGTGGGTGCTCTCCTCCAAGTGTGTTCAGCTCTCAATGAAGTTTGAATAGTAAGATCTTGAATTGTAAGAGTGGGAAGCCCTACAGGGTGGAAGTTTGCAATGACTAAATTAGTATATTTTTTCATAAGCATTATAGCATTCCTTTTTTAACATGTGCATAGATTGTTTTAACAATTAAACATGCACAGTAAATGCTATGACAAATAATTTGAAAATAGAACACATTGTTTTTGACTGAATGAAATGTGATGTTTCAAGTAAATTCTTAACATTAATTTTATCAGGCTGCACATGGACAGTAGCTGTTACTCAGCAGTTGTGGTTACAGTCCTAAAATTAAAATCTGTTTCCAAAGGACCTAAGACCAGGGAAGCTTCCCTGCACCCTTCAAAGAGACGAGTACAATCTAGGGGATATTTTCCTTGGCGTAGAGTTTGTGATGCAGCAGTGTCAAGAAAGATCCAGTGATTTTCATGGAACTCTTACAGTAAGTATCTTTAATGTGATATACTTTAGTTTTTGGTGTTACTGACATTGAATCAGTCCTAGCTTGACAGTTTTCTTGCCACAGGTAGTTGCTGCGCATGGGATCTGTCACTTACTCGGGTACAGACACGAGACAGATGAGGAGTGGGATGAGGTAAAGACATCTCATTCTGTTAGGGGATCCACATCCAGATGGATTTCTATCATAAAAGCCTGATAATGATTAATTTTCCACCACAGATATAAATATTAGATACAATCTACTTCTACTGCTAGTTAACCCAGCAAACTCTTGTAAAGAAGTTTCCAAATGTGTAATTAAAGGTCTTGCAAAGCTACATTCAGACAAAATACATTATAATCGAAGTCTGGGAGTTGGCTGGGCCACTCAAGGATGTTCAGTGACTTGGCAACTCCTAATAGTTTTAGCCGTATGCTTCCACCAGTCACCCCTTGTGTCCCAGAGTTTTGTCTTTTCATGTTTCAGAGTCCTCTAACCGGGCTTTTGGCCGGGAGTGCCACAGAGAAGCTATTGTCCAACAGGTTCTCTCATCTCTGCACATAACCTTTGGAGCTTAGATTAACCACTGGGCTCTTTCTTACCACCCTGACCAAGGCGCATATCAACCAGATTTATTTTTACAACCAGAACAGCCAACTCCAAGAAAGTTCAAGGTTGTGCCAGGCGTCCTCCGTGGTCCAACACAAAGCTTTAGATATGGTTTTACACCGATCAGCCACAACATTAAAACCACCTCCTTGTTTCTACACTCACTGTCCATTTTATCAGCTCCACTTACCATATAGAAGCACTTTGTAGTTCTACAATTACTGACTGTAGTCCATCTGTTTCTCTATGTATCTTTTAAGCCTGTTTTCACCCTGTTTTTCAATGGTCAGGACCACCACAGAGCAGGTATTATTTGGGTGGTGGATGATTCTCAGCACTGCAGTCCACTCACTGTCCACTCTATTAGACGCTCCTACCTAGTCGGTCCACCTTGTAGATGTAAAGTCAGAGACGATCGCTCATCTATTGCTGCTGTTTGAGTCGGTCATCTTCTAGACCTTCATCAGTGGTCACAGGGCGCTGCTGGCTGGATATTTTTGGACTATTCTTAGTCCAGCAGTGACAGTGAGGTCTTTAAAAACTCCAGCAGCGCTGCTGTGTCTGATCCACTCATACCAGCACAACACACACTAACACACCACCACCATGTCAGTGTCACTGCAACATTGAAGAACAGGGTGAAAGCAGGCTAACAAAGCATGCAGAGAAACAGATGGACTACAGTCAGTAATTGTAGAACTACAAAGTGCTTCTATATGGTAAGTGGAGCTGATAAAATGGACAGTGAGTGTAGAAACAAGGAGGTGGTTTAAATGTTGTGGCTGATTGGTGTATATCAGTGTGCTTATCGGTTATGTATATATAGAGTAAATAAATTGAAGTCCAGGGACTTGATGTGAAAACTAGCCGACTTTCTATAAGGAACAAACTTTAAAATAATTTACATGGGAATGATTGTTGATTTGCTCTGTTGACAGATGTACCAGAGGGAAAGTTACATTCTGAGTGAATTCAACAGGCTAACGGGGAGTCATCTTGAGCCTCTAACGAAGAGATGTACAGGAGACACTGGGGACGAAATAAAAAGCAAATAAATAATAATAATAAAAAAAAAACATTCATCTTTCGGCTGCTGCTTTAATTAAACAGTTCTGTATAATATTTATTTTAAAACACACTAAGAAATCAAAGACCCACTAAGCAACTGTTTTGTAAAATTTGATAGAGGTCTTTATTAAGCCCACTCTTTAGTTAATATGCAAATAACATGACAGAAAATTACAACAGCGATGACGGAAAGGTCTGAATAAAAGCTTTGAAAATTAGATATGCAAACACAGTTCAAACAGGAAACAAAAAGAACCAGACACACACGGGCTTACATAAAAATGAGGTCATAAAATAAATATTCAGATCTGCTGACCCTACAGCAGTAGCTTCTCTGGTCGTTAAAGGCATCGGTTCTGTCTTTACTTAGAGGAAAAAGGTCCTACACAAAACTGCTGTGCAACATCCATAGCAAGGTTTCGTATGTGAAAGCGGAAGAAAATGTCACCCCACCAAGTATCAGCAATATCCTCTTAAAAAAGATAAACTAGATAATTTAGCTTGTTAGAATGTTTTTTCTTATTATAAAATAGGATTAAAATAGCAAACAGTCTTCAAGAAAGCCTCGGATATAAACTGGAACCCCTCCACACACACATCGCTATTGGACAGCCGTAGAAAAGCCGACGGGAGTAAATATTGCACCACGTTCTCAGCTGCATATAAAACAAATCACAGATGCCCTAAATCACCCGTACACATACAAGAATAAATCTTTATATTTAATAGATTTAATAAAGAATTTTGCAAAAGTGGAAAAGGAACCGGCTCGACGGGGACGGGGGGACGGACGCCCGCCGCCCCTCGGACATGTGCTGCCATTTTGATGAATCCGTAAAGGCTTCTGCTCCAGCAAGGAACTTTATTACAGGCATTATTATTCAGCAAATAAAAGAAAACTGGAAAAATAGAACCGACTTTGTGGCTGAATGTCGTCATACCTGTGAGAAATCCAAAATGCTTTTGATACACCGAGTTTCGTTACCCTTCGTCGTGAACGCTTATATCTACACGGGGTTCGAGAACATTAATACTGAAGCTTCAGTCACAATGTTTCACAACATGGAAGAAAAAAGAAAACACAAAAGTGCACAAACTGTGTGTGTGTGTGTGTGTGTGTGAGATCAGTAGTTCTGACTGAGGCATTACTTCTTTCTGAGACTCATTCATCACTATGAGGGTGCTACTGATGTACCCCCATCTGCTTACAACGGTTGCAGGACTGAGCGGTTAGTCTCAGCGTTCCCTCCTGCCCTTTCCAGCTCGGACAGCTCTTCAAACACGCTCCTGAGAACAGGACACATAAAAGCAAAGAAATGTTATTAACCTCTTTTGAGCAACTAATGGATCCGTTTCAAATCATTTGGACTTGAATTCATTCAAAATACTGTCATTACTATGCTTACTTGCCTATTTTACAACAACCACTGGGGGGGACATGCACTACGTGGACAAAAGGATTGAGACGTGCCCTTCTAATTTTGGATAGGTGCAATAAATCCATTTCTTTTTCAACTCTAAGCACATGTCGGCTGCTATGCAAACAATACACTGTTGCTTATACACCGAGCAGGCATAACATTATGAGCACTGACCGGTGAAGTGAATAACACTGATTATCTCTTCATCACGGCACCTGTTAGTAGGTGGGATATATCAGGCAGCGAGTGAACATTTTATCCTCAAAGTTGATGTTAGAAGCAGGAAAAATGGGCGAGCGTGAGGATCTGAGGGCCGAATCGTGACGGCTAGACGACCGGGTCAGAGCGTCTCCAAAACTGCAGCTCTTGTGGGGTGTGTCCCGGTCTGCAGTGGTCAGTATCTATCAAAAGTGGTCCAAGGAAGGAACAGTGGTAAACCGGCGACAGGCGGTGAAGATTTTTGATGTCTGTTTTCACGTTTGTGATTAGTCAGTATTTGCTTACTTGGGATTCCTAATTGATTCCTTTTTGTACTGTATTTGTGACATTCAATAATGATGTGTTTAATTGTTATGATGATCTCAAAGATCGGAATCGGGGCCGATCAAGGCATCTTTTAACTGATCGGTATCGGCTTTACTGATGTCGATCATAAGCCGATCTTTTGTTTTACGTCAGCATTAAATAGGAAAGTGAAACAAGTCCGGCAGTGAAGTGTGACGTCTGCGATGCGAGCGCTTCACGAGGCGGTGAATCACTTTTAATACCAGTATGAAAACTTCAGGACCGTCTTACACGACATCTCAGTATCGAGCGCTCCGATTGGCTTAGTTATGTAACCGAGCGTCGTAGTGGTGCACTCGCTTAATAAAGAAATAAATACACGCTATATTCACAAACTGTCGGGAGCATTTAACACTTTATTAACTTCTTCCGTTACGGTACCGAATAGCGCACAGCGAGAGCCAACAGACGAGCTACTGTCGCTCAGAGTGCTGAAGAAGTTCATGCTGGTTCTGATAGAAAGGTGTCAGAATACACAGTGCAGCACAGTTGGGGGGGGGCCAACACAATGTAAGGAAGGTGGTCATAATGTTGTTCCTGATCGGTTTATTACTTCCGTCACAGCAAATGTGTATTGCAGAGCTCGAAATTTAGGCCACTGGTGTGCTGTGGTCATTTAATACAGAATGTTGGTCTTTTTCATGAGCAATTATGAATCAGATTCATATAATATTTCTAATCTGAAACACTGCAGACGATGACTGTGCAAATCCTGTACAATGTAATGAACAATGTAGTAAAATATTTAGAAGACAGTGATAAAAGATGCAATCTAAGTAAATGTTAAAGGACATTTTTTAGGGTTTCAAGTCTTACTTGTGCATGTAGAAGAAAATGTATCCGCTCCTGTCTCTGTCCCGTTGAACAGTGGACTCCTGCGTCCGGGACACTTCCAAATCATTGTAGGTGAGCCAGGACTGCTTCTTCATGTCATACACGTCACTGATGTAGTGGCCTGAATGAAGCAAGACGGGTCATTCTCACTTTGGGACGTAGACGTCAGAGGATAAGGACCCATAGTTATTAATAGTCATTAATTTGCACTACAATGAACGGATCATACCAGATGACGAGCTGGTGCCGATGTGACTAACCACGCTGATGAGTCTGTAGGAGTTGGCCAGCTCTCCATTCTGTAAGAAAATTGTGAGCATTCACAACCTCGCATGTTTAATAACTCGGTCACACATGCTATGGGAGTTCTGATCTCGATGTACAAACGTACCTCGGCGTTCCTCTTTAGTTCCTCAGCCTCTGCTTCGGTGTACTCCATTTCTAGAGCGTCCTCGTTTCCCGAATCATCATCGGAGCACAAGAGATCAGGAAGGGAGCTGTTAAACTCTTTCGAGAGGGGAAGAAAGGATAAGGGTCAGTATTAGAGATGGACCGATCGGGGTTTTTGGCACCGATTCCGATCTCCGATCTCCTTTCAGGGACATCGGCCGATAGCCGAGTCCGATCGGGGGGGGATTAGCAGTAAATAAACTTAAAAAGAGCCTCACAGTGAAGATAAACCGGAGCAGCGCGTGTGTGTGTGTGTGTGTTTGTGCCTTTAGAAGAGACGCTTTGTTCACAGTATCGCTATAAGTGATTCATTGATTCATGAGTCGATTCGTTTTTATGCGCAGCGTAAGTTTCTCTTCTCGGTTATCTCTCCGTGTTTACTGTTATTAATTAAATGTCGTGGTTTTAAATAAACACCAGCTACTACAGAACATTCTGTGTGACTCTCTTACATTAAAAAGCTTCATTACACTGATATTACCACAGATCTGTAACCGAGTCAGACTCGTTCCGTCTAAGGAGCTAAAAGTTCAGCAGATGATCCTGAACTAACGAATTTGGTAATGAATAAACTTTTGCCTCTGATTGGCTCTGTAACGTTTTCTGTTCTCATCTACATCACAAGTAAGAACCGCTCACGATTTACCAAAGTGAACCAGGAGTTTATATAACGTGCTGATAGAATCGACTCGGATGTGACCGGGTTGAATGATCTTTTTAAAGTGAATATTACAATCAGCAAAATTACATCGTAAGAGCTTTCACGATGGTTTCTGTACGATGGTTGATGAATGGTGATGTGATGGTTGGCGCTTCGTAGCTCAAAGTCTGGATCGATCCACTGAGCTGTTAAGCTTAACACGGTCTTTATATATCACACGATCGGATCGGCTACTCTTAGGAAATATCGCCGATCGCATATATTTTGATTAAAAAACGGCCGATACCGATTCGTAGCCGATCGATCGTCCCATCTCTAGTCAGTATAATAAACCGATCAGGCATAACATTATGACCACCTTCCTAATATTGTGTTGGCCCCCCTTTTGCTGCCATACACAACAAACTGTGATGCTCTGTGTATTCGGACACGGCACGACCTTTACCTTACCTTTAAATAACAACCTGTATATATTGAACAAATGGTGCTAGTGTATGTAAGTTAATGTGTATATTTCTGTATTTAATGTGTATTTACAACTGTAAGGGACTACGCACCCAAGATTTTCACTCACCTTTCGCACCTGTGTTAATGTGATGTGACGATAAAAGTGATTTGATTTAAAAGGAAATAGTTTGATTTTTCAAATCTCTCTTACCTTGTAAGCTCAGCTCAGTCGCTCTCTTTAGATCGTCGTCCTCTCTCATTTCCCTCGCTTCCTGTCGATACAACACACTACACGTATTAGAACTCAGATCATAATAAACATTTTCAGTGTGTATAAAACTAGGTGTTTGTTTATTTTATGATTTAACGCCATGTTAACACATCGGTTACATTCATGGCAGGATCATTGAAGTTTTTTATTTATTTATTTTTCATAGTTTCTTGTATTATTTTTGTTTTATTTACAGTAGTGTTCAAAAAAAAATAGCAGTGATTTTAAAAAAAGTGAATAAAGCACAAAATCATTATAATAACTTTTATTTCCATAAATGCAAATGCACTGAAAATACTACACTTTCAATTCTAAATCAAAACATTAACAACATTTAGTCAGTTTGTGTCAATCCTTTACATAAAGTTAAGAAAAATGAATATTAGGCTGTTCAAAAAAAATAGCAGTGCAGCATTTTTCTTTAAAAACTCAAAAAATTTATCTATAACATGAAAAAATGTTTAAGGTTTTACTTTACTTTAAATTACTGAACTAATATTCAGTGGCATAACAATTGTTTCTGAGATCTGTGTTGCATGGAGTCGACCAACTTCTGGCTCCTCTGAACAGGTATTCCAGTCCAGGATGATTAGACGACATTCCACAGTTCTTCTGCAATTTTGGGTTTTGCTTCAAAAAAACGTGTTTCAGACGTCAGAACACAAGTTCTCTCTGGGATTGAGGTCAGGGGATTGTGCTGGCCACTCTATTACCTCAATCTTGTTTGTCTGTAACCAAGATGTTTTGGGTCATTGTCATGTTGAAACACCCATTTTAAGGACATTTCTTCTTCGACATAGAGCAACATGATCTCCTCAAGTATTCTGATATATTTAAACTGATCCATGATCCCTCGTATGTGATAAATAGGCGTAACACCATGGTATGATAAACATCCCCATATCATCATTTTGTACCACCGTGCTTTACTACCTTCACAGTGAACTTTGGCTTGAATTCAGTGATCGAGGGTCGTCTGATATACTGTCTACGGCCACTAGACCCAAAAAGAACAATTTTGCTTCCACCAGTCCACAAAATGTTGAGCCGTTTCTCTTTGGACCGGTCAATGCGTTCTTGGCAAATTTGAACCCATTCAGGAAACATCTTTTTCTTAACAAGGGGACTTTGCAAGGAGTTCTTGCTGGTAAATCGGCTTCACTTAATCATCTTCTGTACTCACTGGTAACTTCAGATGTTCCTTGATCTTTCTGGAGGTGATCAACAAGTCAACAACCGGTCTCTGAATGTGGATAAAACCAAAGAGATGGTCATTCACTTTAGAAAGACACTAAGGGACCACTCCCCACTGCACATCGACGGCTCATCTGTTGAGATCGTCAAGAGCACCAGATTTCTCGGTGCTCATCTGGAAGAGAATCTCACCTGGACCCTCAACACCAGTTCCATCACCGAGAAAGCCCAGCAGCGTCTCTACTTTTTGAGAAGACTGAGGAAAGCTCATCTGCCACCCCCCCATTCTCACCACGTCCTACAGAGGAACGATCGAGAGCATCCCGAGCGGCTGCATCACTGTCTGGTTCGGAAATTGTACCGCGTCGGACCGCAGGACTCTCCAGCGAGTAGTGAGGACGGCTGAAAAGATCATCGGGGTCGCTCTTCCATCTCTCACGGACATTTTTAACACCCGCTGCAGCCGCAAAGCTCTCAGCATCGTGGACGATCCAACCCATCCATCACATGGACTTTTTACTCTGCTCCCGTCTGGGAGACGATACCGCAGCATCCGGACCAACACAACCAGACTGTGTAACAGTTTTATCCCTCAAGCAATCAGACTCCTCAACTCAGTACTGTAACAATTTCCTCCGGAAATTTTTCTGCTGCCACACACTGAACTGTATTGACTATGTTAGACTGTTTTTACCTGTTTATTCAAATATTGAAAAAGTCTTTTTGTATTTTTGCACCTTATTTACTTTTTAGGCTCCATTGCCAATTCTTACGCTGCTAATGTACAACATGTCACTACCTCATGAACCATTGTACCATCTATTCACCATCATGCACTAACTCCTGTCTTCTAGTTACTTGTTTAGATTAGGGATAATTAGGAATATCTTTTGTAGTTATTTATTATAGGATTTTTTGTATTTATTGTTGTATTTACACTGTATTGTCTTGCACTTTTTGTACCGTGTTACACCGTGATCCTAGAGGAACGCTGTTGCGTTATTGTAGCTGAAATGACAATAAAACCTCTCTGACTCCGAGACATGTTGGTGGGGGTCCCCCTCTCAATAGGTGTGAATGAGTTAATTGGGTGTGTCCGATGCGGCATCTACTCCATTCTGTTAGTTGGCATAGATTTGTGGTGTGTGCTGATATTGGGGTATATTTCATTAAGTTTATTATTGTGTTGTGATTCCCATTCAGGTTAAACTAGGTGTGTAAAGACCAAACTGTAGCGCACACACAAGTATTATATTTTGATTTACAGGAGGTCTAAAAGCCCCTAGTTCCAACATACACGTCATTTATTTTACACCACAAGTATGTGGCCACCTCACCTTGACCCTGTCGGACAGCCCATTCCAAAACCACCCCCTACCTGTCAGCTATAACGGCCCCACGATTCTGGAAAGGTTTATTCCACGTGTGTGGCCAATTTGTCATGAGAATTTGAGGTTAGGTACTCGTGTTGGAGATTCCAATTCAACCCGGAGGATGAGCCGAGCCAAGCCATGGAGTCTATTGCATTTTATGCCGTAAACGTTTACTTTCAAACATAAACATTTAAGTTTACATGTATCCAAAGCGACTTACGGTACCGTGACAGTGTTTTGTCTAAGCAATGGAGGGTTAAAGGCCTTGCTCAAGGGCCCAACAACACTGACAACCTGGCAGTATGGGCTACGACTGCCCATAAACTCTACACGTCACCCTGCTCTTTTGCTTTGCTGGATCTGTACATTCACTGACCATTGCTGTGGGGTGTACTGTGGCCATAAAGGACCGGGTAAAACTTAAAAAGTGCTCATGTTTACACAAGTAAGCATGACTGCATTATTTTTAGCCAATCAGCTTATGAGAAAATAAAGAGAGGCAGCTTACTGGACGCACAACCACTGAAGGTCACAAAAATGAGAAACCTACAGATACATAATCAGTACCACCTTACCCTATACATTAATGCATAGCTTATTTGCCATTATTAAGTCATCAAGATGAGGAAGGTGGTCAGAAACCTACATGTTCCTGCAAACTCTGGGCAAGAGCCTGCTGTAGCTCCTGCTCCTCACGGTCTTGGTCCAGACTGTACTGCTGCACCCAGTCCAGCTCACCTTGACCCCCATCTGGAGTCTGGTTCTCTTTGTTGTCATCCATAGTCAGGTCTAAAGAGCCCAGCACTTCTTCACATGTGGACACAATTACAAATGCAAATCCAAGCGTCATTACAGACACTGTATGATCAAGATACTTATTTGAAGCTTAAAGTTGGGGGATATTCAGAAGATCTGTGCACATAATAAATCACTAACAAAAAGAAAACAACATTCAATGATGAAAGCTCTCTTCACCTCCAGATGGTTTGTCTCCCTCGATAAGTTCTGAATGCTGGGTAAGTTCCTGGGCGTCCGTATCTCCGAACCCCGTGTCAGGGCTGCTGGTCGGTTCGTCGTCGTTGGGACCGGCGTCGTGGCGACTCATCTCGAGAACAGCGGCCAGCATCTCGTCATCGTTCATGCCTGTAAATTCTGGCTGCTCCACATGGCCACTTTGCTGCACCAGAACAACAAGACAAAACTTAAAAAGTTCTCCTCCATAGTATTGCGTTTTACTCTGATAAATTGGAAGATATATTTTAATAAACCCTAGGAACAGACTCTTAAGGGAATTTCTTTCAGGCTTTTAACATTATGTCTAACATCCATAGGTTCTTTTCAGCAGGACAGGTGTAGTTCTTTATCAGATAGGCCCTACCTAATTCACGGCCAGGTTAAAATCGCATCATAAACCATGAAATCTTCCGCTTCCTGTGTAAAATGCAATTTGCTCTGAAATGCTTCTTTTTTTTTAATGCATCTTCTCCCCAATTTTTAGCGTAGTCAATTTGTCTTCCGCTGCTGGTGGATCCCTGTTTGCAGGGTATATCGTTGGTCACGCCTCTTCCGACCCACACACATAGTCCGGTCATCCTGCCCTAGCAGAGATGTGTCTGCCCGCTAGATGGCGCCCAGCCGACCGGTGTTGCGCAACACCGGTTCAGTTCAGAATCTCGGCGCTGGTGTGCTAGCGGAATATCCCGCTGCGCCACCTGGGTGACGAAATTCAAAATTTAAGGTTCGTGTTTGGCGATTTAACATTTTTTCACTCTCATGGTGTTCAAGCGCCTCACGTTTACTGATTATTCTGCACTGCGAGGCGTCCTAGCAATCCTACGGCAATTAAAATAATAATCGGTTGAGTCGAAAATGTCCAAGATGTCAAAAGTCTAAAGCAGCTAAAGACACAACTCGGGTAACTGAGTTTGGAAAACTCCCAACCAATTCTGTGGACGCAGAGGGAGGTGTGACAAAACACGGACGTTCGTCTTCGAGATAGAACATGAAGCCTCGTACTATCGCTGGAAATGTGACTCTTGTCTAAAATTAAATACATTTTCCCGTGAATCTAGAAGGGCCCTGGTTATCAGGTTATTTCTTCCTTTAGGTTTAAATATGGACCTTCAGTTTTAAGCATCTGAGAAATTCAGTAACTGTCAGTGCGCTGTTGTGGTTGAATGTCCTACACAGGTTTTATATATTTAATACTTTGGACATTCGGTCATAATATGCTTCATGGTTATAGGCACTTGGCAGGATGTACACTGTGGAGGTGGGCATGTCTAGAATGTCCAATCGGGTCACTTTCCTGGAATTAAACTTATAAAATACAATTAAAAAAAATGATTATCATGAGTCATTGGTTGCCAAGTTGCTGCACACTTACACAGGAAAGCTGTGGCCCGTCACCGTGTACATTTAAAAACTATGGTTAAGAATTTAACCTTTAACCCGATCATCATAGCAGCTTCTTCTGTTCAAGTTTACCAATAGGTACCAAGTCAAAAAGAATCTGGACGCTCACCTCCTCTATTCTGTCGTCATCTGGAATGCAATCACTCAGACGCCGTTTTCGCCCAACTTTCCTCGTCAATTCCTCCTCGCTGTCCGAGTCGCACAAGATGATACTCGTGTTGTCCGACTTCACAGGACCTTTTCTGTAACATCACATCGATGATTTAGATCCACGCTGAATAATCAAAACACCGAGTCTGGGTTAATGACAAACTATTGCTTTACCGTAGCGTAGAGGAGTTCACAGATTGTGAGGTTTTCAGTGTTCTAGACCTGTAACGACATGCAGGACACAAGAGATCGACACTTATAATTATAAACATAAATATATATATATAAATCACTAATAGGAAATTAGGAGGCCAGGCCAAGTGAAATATCATTATGGAACTTTTTCCAAAATTACTAAGCTGTGTGTATATTATCCCAGCACGTAATCATATCACAAAAAACACACCTAAAAAAACTTATTACCATGATGAACCACTTTCTTTACAACTGCATTTTTCACTTCTTTAGCCCCACAAGACGTTTAAATAATGACTATGTTTAGTCAGAGAACACGTAAGTCTAAATAATCAGCTCTGTAAGAGAGCCTATGGGCTGCGAAAAGAGAACAGAGTCTTACAGGGCTGTCTGAACTCTCCAGCCGAGGCCGAGAGGTGGCCGCGTATTCTCCGTGCAGTGGTAGAGCAGCGTGAGGTACTTCGGGATCAGGACCTGCTGGCCCAGCTTGCTGTTCAGAGAAAGCTGTGCATTATAACTGTAGCGTTTTAGATGAAGAATCAGCACCCTGGAAGACAATAAAAAAAAGGATTAGAGGCTTATTCTCGATACTGTTGATAAAAAAAGAATCGAATATTTTATGGGCGCTTCGTTTACCTCGGTAGTCTGCTGAATTTGTGTGTGACCGTACCAGACTTTCCATCGCACTTCTCACATGAATACTCGATTTCTTCCGTCTGTGAGAGTTTTAATCAACTTTTTATTCGCTATACAGAACTTTAAACACTACGGACAGTTGCCTTGATATTTTTTTTGCAGGTTGTATGTAACCTTACCCTGAAAAAAAGATCCAGCGAGTCCTGGATGGATCTCAAAGGGAGCGTTTTCTTCTTACGAGGCAGGTCGATCGACAAGTCGTTGAACTGTTCACGCTTTGTAACCACTTCCCCACAACTAAGTAAAGAAAAAGGTCAGATCATGAACCGAGACCAGATTACATGCTTAAAAGGGGCAACTACAAGCATCTAGAATCTATCTTTGTTTTCGGCCTAAATATTAGACATGGTTTATTATTATTATTATCTGGACTTTACTTCACTTTATGTTCCAATTAATTCAATGTTGGGGGCGGCTCACAGCAAGAAGGTCCTTTCTGTGCGGAGTGCGCATGTTCTCCCCGTGTCTGTGTGGGTTTTCCTCCGCGAGCTCCGGTTTCCTCCCACAGTCCAAACACGTGCAGTCAGGTTAACCGGAGACACTGAATTGCCCTATAGGTGAATGTGTGTGTGTGTGTGTGTGTTTGTATGCCCCGCGATGGACTGGCCCCCCACTGAAAAGCCGGGATAGGCTCCAGAACCCCCCCCCCCCCTGCGACCCTGACTGGATAAGCGGTTAAGAAAGCGAGCGAGCAATTCAGTGCCGGGTTCCCACACAGACCCGTATTGCCTCACTTCAATTCATTTGAAAAATCCGACCTTTTGCACATGATCGTGTGCTGGACTTCAAACTCCATGTTGACGGTAACGGGACAGGTGTAGATGCGGGAGGCGTCCGTCTCCTCGGCCGGCCGCGTGCCCTGCGGCTCGTCCCGGGCTGAAGTCTCGTTCCTACAACTCTTATTAACCTTCTCTACGTCTTCCTTGAGCTGATCCAGGCACTGGCTGAGGAACTCATGGGCATCCTGAAAACAAACAATGAAATAACTTTTGTGATGCTTGTTCAGTGGTTCCTAGTTGATTCCAAAGAAAGCGATCATACTCAATTCAGTCAATGCCAGCCACTGATTCTCCATCATAAACGGAACATCTGCCAACCTACAGGAATTATGCTTGAATGTTCTCTCTTCCTCACTGCCGCACATGCAACACTACTCGTCTAAGCATACAGATGCTGCGGACTGGCTAATATTACTATGATTAATGACAAAAGAACATCACTCCCACCCAGGGCTGAGCGGTATATCGCGAATATCGTTACACGATGTTAAAAATGACCATATTTGATATATCGAGTATGTCTAGGATACACAGGTGACCGTTTGAGAACATATAAAACGGCACAAGCGCTTTCTCTAGCGCAGGGGTTTTTACTTCTAAAACTAAAGCAATTCATTTTCCACCCACGGGAGACATATTTCATTACTCTAACCGACCACGCTCACGCGCACGTTTAATGTTATTCAGTTCCGTCTGAAAAAAACCTTCAAAATAGGGCTCACGGCGAAGATAACCGGCGTCAAAAGCAACGACCGCTGTTATAGGACGTGTTTGTGTCTTTAAGAGAGACGCTCCGTTCACAGTATCGATTATAAGTGACTCGGGAGTCGTAAGTTTCTTTTCTCAGTCATCTCTCCGTGTTTACTGTTATAATGAATGATGCGCTTGTAAATAAACACCAGCTACTTAAAAAGCTCAGGCTTAATTATACTGAGTATTACCACAGAGTCAGAGTCGTTCTGCCCGTGGAGCGAAACATTTTCAGTCAGAGCAGATGATCCCGAACTAACCAACTTAGTAATTGATGAACTTTTGTCTATGCTTGACTCTGTGAAGTAACGTTTTCTGCTCTCATCTACATCAAAAAGCAAGAACCGCTTACGATTTACCAAAGTGAACCACGAATTTATACAATGTGCTGATAGAATCGGCTCAGATGGGGTCGGACTGTACAGTATTATCTTTTTAAAATAATACTTTCAATCAGCAGAATTATACAATGTGCACGACATTAATTACGTTCTTTTAGCTTGTCAGAAGCTTTCTCAATGATTTCTGTGCGGTGGTTGCCGAACTTGCCCCCCCCCGCAAGTTCACGGTTGGCACACGAAGGGGGGCGCATGTCCAAAAAGGTTGAAAACCCCTGCTCTAGCGCATGAGCGCCGTCGGAAACGACTCTTTTCAAACGAATTATTCGTTGAAATCGAATCACGGCGCCGTGCTCTTATCTATGGTAAAGATCCGTTCGTTTTGCTCACACGAATGAATCGGTTTTCCTGCGAAAGAGATTCATTCGTGGTTCGAGCCTTGAAAAACAGCCGTATGAACCAATCGGAGCTTCCGAATTCACATTTTGGGCGGGATTTCAATCTCTCTCTCTCTCTTGATTGGCTGTAAAGGCTTAAGTGACAGTTTAGTGAACGAATGACCAGTTTCAGCTTTTTACCACATAGGAGGATAAACAGTATTAATATATACTGGAAAAATTCTGGAAACATGTAACATCTTTCGTCCCCTAGGACCTCTGAGAGAGGTGGCGGCTTGGCTGTGCTCTTCTCCCAGACTATTAATCTCAGTATCTGTAACTCCACTAAGGTTTCTTCTTTTGAATACATGGTGGGTTAAGATCCTGTGCCCTTGTCCTACTCTCTTCATACACACCTACCGGCCACCTAAGAATGCCTTTACTGATTTTTTTGTCTGACCTGTCTGAAGTTCTAACGTCTGTGTGTGGTCTTACTTCGTCTGTAGTTTTGCTGGGTGACTTCAATATTCACCTAGACTCCAATACCTCAAACTCTACTGATTTTATGTCATTAATTAACTGCTTTGATCTACAACATCATGTAACTTTTCCTACTCATAAACAAAAGCGTCCTTGAGCATTAAAGGCGCTATATAAGTACAGTATAATTTATTATTATTATTATTATATAAGATGACCTTCAAGAAGAAAAACAAGGTGATTTTATCTCTGATGGAACAACACGCACGTTATAATTTTACGCTGCTGTGTGGTTGATCTCGGCGGCGGTGCTGTTGTTTAACGTGCGCTTTCATTATGAAATGATAGCGAAGCATTATTAAATATTGAACTTTCGAGATTTTTTCGATGCTCATTTATTTGAAGTAAAACGGAGCATAAACGTGAGATTCTGCTGGTTTGTTTAATAAAAATATTGTCAATATTTATACAAAAACAGCCTAACAACTTTTATCCCCATTCTAGTCGTGTCCAATTCCCCGGATTGCGTCCTCTATACTGATTCGACCCTTTGCCGCTGACTGAGGACGCCACTCAACTGACTTGCGCCCCCTCCGGCACGCAGTCAGTACGGCCGGCGTTTTTCACCCGCGCGAGCCGAGTTCATACACCGAGAGACGCCGCGCACGGAGGGTCACGCCCCCCCTCGATGTCATTCCTCAGCCCCGTGCAGGCGCCGTCAGTCAACCAGCAGGGGCCGCGGTCGCACCGGTTATGAGGACCTACGCTCCGACTCTACCCCTAAGCCCCTGAACAACGGCCCAACGTTGTTCATACTGCCGCCCAACCCGGTCGGAAAGGCAGAGCCGAGTTTCGATACGACGCATCTAGAAACCCAACTCTGGTGAGCTAGCGTACTTGACCGCTGCGCCACCTGAGCGGCGACCGCCACTGAGTTTTTAAGTAATATCGCACAGCCCTACTCCTACCCATAACTGGCTGGGTAAGTAAGCCACTCTTAATATTAAAAATATTGATGACAAACTACACGTCTTACGTTCTGCATGTACCCAGAAAAACGCTCGGCCGTTGAGGAAATCGCCGTCTTCACTCTCCTCAGCAGATCCTTCTTCACCTCTGGAGACGAGATGTCTTTTTTGGCGAGCAGATGAGCAAAGCGCCTAACGAAGAAGTAACATCAGGGCGTATAATACAGCACATAAAAGCCTGGACACGTTTACAAAACTTCAGACTCGGCTGACGGTACCTCAGAAGCGCATTGAAGGGGACCCGCTTCCAGGGGATGCCCTGTTTCAACAGATCATTTGAAAAAGATGGCAGACTGAACAGTGACTGCAGGATGGCGTTCATGTAGCAGGTGTTTCCCAGGTTGGAGAATCTGTAAATCAGTTTTCATTAATGTAAAGTGCAAATGAATGGAACTGTAAGTAATAAAAGGGACAGATAGGATTCTTACCCCTGCAGAGGAGGTTGAGTGAGGGTGGACGGTTTCACCTTATTCCACCCTCCATATTCCAGAGACGAGCGGGCTTTCTTGAAGGGAGTCGAGTGATTAGGAAGCAGAAGGCTTCTTTTGGCTGAGGGGGACTGGGTTGTACTGCTGGGCCTAAAATTGCAATAGATTATTGTCGTCATCATAGCAACATTGTCTTAGTTACCATTAATAGTGATAGAAGTTGACAATTCGATACCACTGATCCAAAAAAGCCACACATTTAAAGAAAAATTGGGGCAGGTGCATTTTTACCACTGTTACATCGCATTTCCTGATCATTAAGGGGACAGTGGGAGCCTAGTAGGTAGAGCTTTGGGCTATCAATTGTAGGGGTGGGTTTATAAAATCGATTTTTCGATTCGAATCGATCTTTATTTGAACGATCCGATATCGATTCATATAAACGCGAGATCGATCTTTTAGATACACCACTTTTTACGGTGCACACGGAGATCTGTTACCCCCTTTAATTTCGCGTGACCAGCCAGTGTTTTTTCATGTAACGAGATCTGACCTGCACATCAGTTTAGCATGGCAGAAGCTCAGGTTATGACCACTACACAGCTTTTTGCACTGATTTTCGCTCGGCGGCGGGTCGGTGCTGGATCCGGGAGGAACTCGGTGTTCGCTCTGCGATCAAAACTCGGCTCTCAATCGATGTGAGGAACAGCGAGGGGAAACACAGGGGCGAGGTTGTAAACAGGTGGTGGAGCGCAATATAGTTTCTATCAGAATACATCAGCACACATGAGTTTTACAGTATTTCTGACCTGATCGTTCTCTACAAAACAAAATATTTATTAACCTCCAACTCACTATAGAACAAGCCATGCTGCTCGTGTTGCCAAATCCACTCAGATTCATTTATTTCATCAGCGCACAAACTTTGATCTCTCGCTACTTGTTGATGTGCATGTTTGGACGTGGTATCATTAAACCTTTCATCACTTCTCACGTGTTTTAGTGACAAAACGTAGTTTTGGAGAGCAGAGAAGCTCGCCTGTGATTCCCCCTGGTGATAGATGGTGTAAAACCCCCCATCACCGATCAGTCGTGTAGTGTAAACATTACAGCGACCAGGTGTTAATCAGAGCGTCGTGTCGTGTAAACTTGGCATAAGCTGTTCAACAGCCAGGTGTATGTTTACATTTACAATGTTGTAGCGTGTCAGACATATAAAATAATAATAAAAAATGAATGTTACTGTTTTCTGTTTTGGATTAATTATTTATGTAAACAAAATACACAAATATTTTTAATAATGAGTGTTCTTTGTACAATTATCACATTCGTTCTCTGAACATCTGTACATATTTAAACAAAACCTGTTAATGTAACTCAAATATGCCTAAATGTGTTGAATCGAAATTGAATCGAAAATCGAAGATCGAATCGAATCGGGACCTTGTGAATCGGAATCGAATCGATCCAGGAAATTAGTGGCGATACCCGGCCCTAATCAATTGACAGGTTGAGCGTTCGAATCCCAGCTCTGCCATGCAGCCACAGTTGGGTCCTTGAGCAAGGCCCTTAACCCTCTCGGCTCCAGGGGCGCCGTACAATGTGCTCTGACCCCAGCTCCCAGACAAGCTGGGATATGCGAAATGTACATCTAGTTGTACTGCACATCTTAATTTGCCATTTTAAAAGTAGAACTTTAGCTACTCATTGCTTGATACATGGCTTCAGTTGCTTAACAGACCACGGTCGCAGTCACTGTCCGATTCTTCCCTTTATTCATTTTCAATAAGAGAGCAGACTGCAGGCAGGCCAGTCGAGCACATGCGCTCTACAAATCGTTATTGTCCGATGAAAAACACGTATCTCCATGTGGGTCTGTCCATAGAGCCTAATATCAAACTGACCAATAAAAAGATGAAAAATCACGCACTCTGTTTAACGAGCATCTCCATTGGCTGCTGGATGAAATGTGCTGATTTTGACCAGGTATAGTCTAGTGTAGTAACTAGAACACGCATTCATACCCGCAGTATTTAAAAGAACACACGTGCTCTTTAGAATTCACCAAAAGAAATCTGCATATGTCCCTTTTTGCTGTCTACGATACACGCAGGCCCATTTAACATATACACGGACTGATCAAGATATATTTTTATCTAAATTGTATCTAAATTGCACCATCTGTGGTTTGTTTGCACCGTTACGGTCAGGGGAAAAAGTTTTATCCTTCTCCTGAAAAGTTGGGTTTTTGGAGATACGTGTTTTTCATCGGACAGCGGTGAAATGTGTCTACGAAGCTTGTTGAAGCGCTATAAGGGTGACTGGTGATACCATATTTGTGACTAGGGCCGTCGCGGTGACAGAATTTCCCCTTGCGATATTCAGCCCGTCTCAATATCGCGGTATGCGGTTATATCGCCATTTTTGTTGTTTTTGAAAATTACTTAATTGATCTGGATTTTAGAGCTATATAAACAAGCTTTATCGTTAGGCTATGATTCGGTATATTATTGCTTTATAATGACGAAGATGAGACAGCTTTAAGACCAATGAAATGCGTGTTTAATGTTAAATACAGAACAGAGCAGGGATGCGCGTCTTTTCTCTATTAAAAAAAGGTTTAAATAAGCTTCTAGCCTAGGTTAGATATACACTGTGAAACAAAAAAAAGTGTTTAGGCTAAAAATGCACATCTAATCAAAATATGGTAAAATAAAATAGAATTAAGTCTGTAAGAGTTTAAACCTGCGTTATCATGCGCGCTAGAAGAACCAACATGTTCACCTGATGTGGTTTAGAGAGGATCTGAGTGGGGTAGCGATGTTCCCGACGTTACCGATGTTACACTAATACACGTGTACTGATCCTGCATGCGACTTTACACAGCAGAGCAAATCTAGCCTGGTTATCACGCCACTATTAACCATCTATTTAGTAGATATAATTAACATAACAATATATACTACATTTTAAGTTATTATACGTTTCAATACATTTTTATTCAACGGAAAAATACATTTAAATCATTCCAGCAAGAGAGAATCTGCAGGCTGCAATGCCATATTAACCGTCATTAAGTGCTTTAGTACACCGAGGCTGTTTAAATATGGTCTAAATTACAAGTATTTATTGAGTGTGAACTCAATTTGATCATTAATAAACTTGCCTATAATTCCTGTTGCGATTGTTTACATTTTAAAACACAAAGCCCGACGCTCAGCAGCAACGCATGAGAACAGGTTGCGGGAAAATGTCGCTCCTAGCTCATTTTCATTATGAATTTATTTAACATTTATTACGCCCGAATGTAAGCGTATAAAACAAATATAAAAAATATTTAAAAAAAGAGAAGAAAGAAAGAAAGAAAGAAAAAACTTGAATTTTGCTTGGCATGCCCTGCGGTTGGCTGGTCTATACCGCGATATTTCAAAATTGCGGTTAGCGCGACAGCCCTATTTGTGACTGTTCATTTTTATATTCAACAGGTTGACGCAGAGATGCTGCCCTGTGGGTCTCCCATTTCTTGTGTTTGAATTCTTGAATTCGCCTGACTTTAAGGTGCCTGTCTTAAAAAACATGAGATAAAATTGAGTAAGTGGCCTCTAAAGCTCATATGATAAAAGGTTCTTAAAATTCCTGATACCCATTGCCATATGAATATTTCAAGTCTTACTAGATTATTTACTGTATTCCTTCCCTTTAACAAACTCCTCTGCATTTCTGATAGCTGGATACCCCCCCCCCCCCCCCACCCACAATGAGGCATTTATGTACCATACCCGTTGTTAAATCGTTAGGATCACTATGGTCCCTACCTGGCATAGGTATAGGGAATTATACAACTTGAACATTTGTGTACTGAATAAAACATGAAGATTACCGTTCTAGTAATGAATGTGTCGGTGTGTAATCTTTAGTTCCAGGTCTACTGCCATAGAAGGATGACGGAGGAGCTGTTTATAAGCAAACCACAGAGAAAGGACACTTAAAATGATCAGCTTTTCTGTATTCTGATTCGTGAAGATTGGCAACATCAGAGCGAGAACCAACCTGAAGCCCTGTTGTCCTCTATATGCTTTAATTTTTCTTTGCAACTCAGCAAAAACTTCCTTGAAGCATCTGAAACGGCCTTGTTGTTGCTGGAAAGAGAAAGGCAGAGAGCGTAATGTGAACTATGTTTACTAAGAAGCTGCATGAAAAGCCGTCGCTATGCTTATTTTAATCCAAGGGTAGCACTGAACAATACAGTATTCGCCCTTTTACACACTTGCCTATTTCGCACAAGTGAACCAGTAGCTTTCCCATGATTAACACCAACGTCGCTATTTTAGACCACATACAAGTGTAAGTTGTGTCACAGAAGATTACGGTTTAAAGTAGAGATGGGACGATCGATCGGCTACGAATCGGTATCGGACGATTTTTCCTAAAAGTAGCCGATCCGATCGTGTGATATATAAAGATCATGTTAAGTTTAACAGCTCAGTGGATCGATCCAGACTTTGAGCTACGAAGCGCCAACCATCGCATCACCGTTCATCAACCATCGTACAGAAACCATCGTGAAAGCTCTTCATGACCTAAAATAACATCATTAACGTTGTGCATCAAACATACGATGTAATTTTGCTGATTGTAATATTTACTTTAAAAAGATAATTCAACCCGGTCACATCTGAGTCGATTCTATCAGCACGTTATATAAACTCCTGGTTCACTTTGGTAAATCGTGAGCGGTTCTTACTTGTGATGTAGATGAGAACAGAAAACGTTACAGAGCCAATCAGAGGCAAAAGTTTATTCATTACCAAATTCGTTAGTTCAGGATCATCTGCTGAACTTTTAGCTCCTTAGACGGAACGAGTCTGACTCGGTTACAGATCTGTGGTAATATCAGTGTAATGAAGCTTTTTAATGTAAGAGAGTCACACAGAATGTTCTGTAGTAGCTGGTGTTTATTTAAAACATTAAAACATCTAGGTGGTCTAGCTAGCTCTAGGATAGATTACTAGCACTTTTGCCTTTTGTTTCATCACATTCACATTGTGCATGAATTTTGGTGACATAGACCCCATATATTCAGAAAAGCTGTACAGAAACAGTCGTCTAGAATGGACCACACCCGGATAACGGAGTTCGGAGAGCATGGACTACCTGGAGGAATCATTTTCTTTGGGATAGTCCTCGGTTAGGTCAGTGTCCGAGTTCATCGACCTCTTTCTCTTTTCGCACCTAAAAACACACATTATACATGAGATCAGTTGGGCACAGCTATGGTTTAGAGCCAAACCTTTACAACATACATCGATCAGGCGTAACATTATGACCACCTTTCTAATGGTGTGTTGGGCCCCCCCCCCCCCCCCCTTTTGCTGCGAAAACAGCTGTGACCCGTCGAGGCATGGAGTCCGACACCTTTCTACCAGAACCAGCATTAACTTCTTCGGCAATTTGCTCGTCAGTGAGCCTTGGCCGCCCATGACCCTGTCGCCGGTTTACCACTGTTCCTTCCTTGGACCACTTTTGATAAGATACTGACCACTGCAGACCGGGACACACCCCACAAGAGCTGCAGTTTTGGAGACGCTCTGACCCGGTCGTCTAGCCGTCACGATCTGGCCCTCAGATCCTCACGCTCGCCCATTTTTCCTGCTTCTAACATCAACATGTAACGATACACTCTACCCACGATACGATACGATTCACGATACTGAGTTCACGATACGATTTTTTTTAAACAAAATGAAATTAAAGACAAATTATGACACGGTTTCCTTTTATTATTTCTCTTTAAAAAATAAAATAGAATAATGTATGTGCGCTTAGCTTTTATTTATCTAAATAAAAAACAAAAACAAAAACGATGCTGCACATTTCCCCTCACATTTCACATGTGTAAAAAACTCATGAAATTTTAAAACAAATCCCACATTATATAATAAATAAATAAATAAATAACACCAACAAAGAAAGTAACCTCAAATAAATAAACTAAGGTTTTGCCTGTGCTCCTTCCAAGCTTGGTAAAGTGCTGTAAAGTAAAGTGCTGTAAAGTAAAGTGCTGTAAAGTAAAGTGCTGTACAGTAAAGTGCTGTAAAGTAAAGTGCTGTAAAGTAAAGTCCTGGCATTACAGTATGGCTAAAGTGCAGGCGTGATGGAACGCAGTATTTAGGCTCCAGTGTGTTAACCAGCAATCGAAATCTCTCATTTTCAACTACTGAAAATGGCCTCATGTGTTTTGCCACGAAAATACCAGCGCACCTCATGTAAACGCGCTTGGTTTGATTTTCGCTTACGCGGGGTGACCGGAGCTTCTCACTGTGGTGCCGGTTTATATGTTTATCATGTTTATCATGTTCGTTGCACTATGTGTAGTTCAGTATCCTGTTGTTTTGTCCATTATCTTTTATCATTTTCGGTCTTGAGGAAACCACACTTCTGATTTGAAAAAGAAGGGGGGCATCCTCAAGTTCCACATCTTCACCTTTTTTCTAGAACTGCGTAGTTCTAAAGTTGCCAAGTCAGGCATAAATCACCACCGCAACCTTTGAATTTTCCTTGAATTATCGATTTAAATCGTGGCAAAAATGCATCGATTTTTAACTGTGTATTGGTCGGTGTGAGCTAATGGAACAATTATACAATATTTTACATTTACTGCATTTAGCGGAGGCTTTTCTCCTTGAAAACGGTGACTCACAATTGTGGCCAGATTGAGGGTCTTGTTCAAGAGCCGAGCACTGGCAATGTGGCAGTGGTAGAGTTGGAACCAGTGACCTTTTGAACCACTGAGCAACCACTGCCACAGGTCAAGATAAGGCACATTTCTGAATTAGGTTGGCCCAAACTGAAGCTGGAAATTGGACAACTAACATCTAGGGTTACTTAAGGTGTCTTAAAAGCCATTAAACTTTGAGAGATAAATTATCTTGTGCAGAATTAAATGTTTTATCGTGTCCCTTAACCCTTAAGACCTCTGATACTATCCACAACAAGCCTGATAGGATTTCTTACCAGACATACTAAAGATACCGCTTACTGGTAGTTTGAATACCAGCTGATTAATGACCTCTGCCCTGGACAGTGTAAGTACAGAACAGACACAGAGGCATGGCAGGAGTTCTACACAGACCTGTAAGCGCACCAAATATTTCATCATGCACTCACTGAACTTCAAGGGGTGCTAAATGAGTTCTGTTTAAACTCACAAACCTGTTTTCTGAGAGTCCACTACGCACAGGCGTCGATGTGACTCGGCTTGGACTGCCAAGTGGCTTACGTGGAGTGGTCTCTTCTTTGTCCAGACTTGACCGCCGTGGTGTTGTCTTGATGGCACAAAGCAAAAAACAAGTGAGAGAAGATAACACAGAGTAATAACGACGCATTTAGAAGCATACATATACATATATATATATATATATACATATTAATGTAGGTTTAATTACACTTTACTAAATAATCAGTTATTAAACATGTAATTTATTCTATTATAAATATCATAATTACAGTAAGCTGCCACTATCACCTTTTTTACATCAACACTGAACTCTCTTCTTTTCTTATTTAACGGCAATTATTTTGTCTGTATCATTTTGCCAAACATATAAGACATTTATTATTTTAAATAACACACATGAAGCTGCACTACCTGCTTTTCTGACGACGATAGGCTCGAGTCATTCTGTGCTGTTCGGTTCCCAAGAACCAGTCCAAAACTCCCACTTCCTTGGTTTGTTTTTAAAGCTGAATGCATTAAAAAAAAAAACAAATAAGGATAAATAATAAGAAAGTGTTAGTTTTCTCCATCCTTTGCATTTTAAAAAAGCTGACTCGGTGCAGAGAATATTCAGTTACTCCAACACACCTGTTTGTTTCCCCTGTTTAATGACTTCAAGGTACTCTTTTAATTTCCTTGCAACCAGCAGGGGAAGCTTCTCCAAAATGACTACGCTTGCATCTTTCAGTGTCAGCGACAGGCGGTTCTGACTATGCATGGGACTCAAAACAACCTTCTTCACATTCTGGTTCAACTGTAATTAAAGAATAAACTTTTTTTAGAATCAAGTTTACTATAACTCATCACAGTAAGCATCATCTAACGAAAGCACACGCACCTGGAAGTACTTTGCCGCCCCACCACTGTTGAACTTTAACACCAGATTTATTTTGCTGTCCTTCTCTTGTATCTCGAAGATCCCCTCCTTCCACCTGGTCGTGCCCAGTTCCAAGCTGCTGAAGCGAATGCGGACAGCAGCACCGCTGCTCAGGTTGGGCACTGCAACAGCCATTGTTGCTGCAAATGCACAGGGTGCTCAAACGCGGGGCTCTGAATGGGCTTTTAGGATGAAGAGTTGAGCCCAGGATACCTCAAAAACGGCCCTAGATACAGGGGGAAAGAAAAATGCTTAAGTTACAAAGACAACAATAAACTTTAATGATTGATAATAAAGTTCAGTTAATTTACACAGTACAATTCAAACTTTATAAAAAACATCTGAAAATACAGAGACGTTTACCAATCCAACAATTAGACAAACATTTACACAAAATAATGTTATGTTAGAGACTATGGCATCTGTTATGGAGACTAAGGCATCTATACAGATTGCAGCTACAAGTAAACAAAGTAAACTTTACAGCCTGATACCTAAAAACTATTTCATAATATCACAAAACTCAACAATGGTGTATAATTGTTTACAAACTTTGGTTCCATTCAACACAAGATTCATCAGTTCACAAGTTTTAATATCAAACACAGTCATGGACAATTTAGTGTCTCCAGTTCACCTCACTGAGGAAACCCACGCAGACATGAGGAGAACATGCAAACTCCACACAGAAAGGACCCCGGACCACTCCGCCTGGGAATCGAACCCAGGACCTTTGCTGTCACCTCACAGTTGCAAAATAGTTGCAAAAAAAAAGCAGCAGGTCATCACACTAAAGTGTAATATATTGAAAATTTGAAGTTGTAGCTGCAAAAGAAACAGCACAATTAGTTGAAAATGTAAATAATAAATAAAAACAGAATTAGACTGCTTATAAACGGACGCCGTGTGCTCCGGAGCAAAGACGAAAAGGATCCAGACTGTTATCAGCAACAAGTCCAAAAGCCAGAGTCTGTCATGGTATGAGGGCGTGTCAGTACCAGGGTGTGTCATGGTATGGGGGTGTGTCAGTACCAGGGTCTGTCATGGTATGGGGGTGTGTCAGTACCAGGGTGTGTCATGGTATGGGGGTGTGTCAGTACCAGGGTGTGTCATGGTATGGGGTGTGTCAGTACCAGGGTCTGTCATGGTATGGGGGTGTGTCAGTACCAGGGTCTGTCATGGTATGAGGGCGTGTCAGTACCAGGGTGTGTCATGGTATGGGGGTGTGTCAGTACCAGGGTGTGTCATGGTATGGGGGTGTGTCAGTACCAGGGTCTGTCATGGTATGGGGGTGTGTCAGTACCAGGGTCTGTCATGGTATGGGGGTGTGTCAGTACCAGGGTCTGTCATGGTATGGGGGTGTGTCAGTACCAGGGTCTGTCATGGTATGGGGGTGTGTCAGTACCAGGGTCTGTCATGGTATGGGGGCGTGTCAGTACCAGGGTCTGTCATGGTATGGGGGCGTGTCAGTACCAGGGTGTGTCATGGTATGGGGGTGTGTCAGTACCAGGGTCTGTCATGGTATGGGGGTGTGTCAGTACCAGGGTCTGTCATGGTATGGGGGTGTGTCAGTACCAGGGTCTGTCATGGTATGGGGGTGTGTCAGTACCAGGGTCTGTCATGGTATGTGGGTGTGTCAGTACCAGGGTCTGTCATGGTAGGGGGTGTGTCAGTACCAGGGTCTGTCATGGTAGGGGGTGTGTCAGTACCAGGGTCTGTCATGGTAGGGGGTGTGTCAGTACCAGGGTCTGTCATGGTATGGGGGTGTGTCAGTACCAGGGTCTGTCATGGTATGGGGGTGTGTCAGTACCAGGGTCTGTCATGGTATGGGGGTGTGTCAGTACCAGGGTCTGTCATGGTATGTGGGTGTGTCAGTACCAGGGTCTGTCATGGTAGGGGGTGTGTCAGTACCAGGGTCTGTCATGGTATGGGGGTGTGTCAGTACCAGGGACGTCCAGCATTTTTCAACAAGACGATGCAAAACCACCTGCCGCACACATTACAAAGGCGTGGCTGCGGAAGAAGAGGGTACGGGTACTGGACCGGCCTGCCTGCAGTCCTGACCTGTCCCCAACGGAGAACATGTGGAGGATTTTGAAACGACACGTACTGTTGCACATCTTAAGACGTGTTTGCAGGAGGAACGGGACAAAATAAAAGCTGAAACACTAAATCGGTGGAACGGCAACATCACAAAGTGGTAAATGCTTTACCGTCCCAACTTTTTTTGGAATGTGTTGCAGGTCTGAAATGCAGGAATGGATGTTTATTAATAAATGAAATGAAGTTGAGCAGATAAAAGATGAAATATCTCAAGTTCATTCTGTCTGCAATGAAATAAAAGTCAAACTAAACATAAGAAACTCTGTTTTTATTTTATTATTATTCACATTTTCCATACTGTCCCAACTTTTTCTGATTTGGGGTTGTACAACTGTTGAGGTTTAGATGTGGGAAATGTTAAAGCACTGTCATGGGTTGAATTAGAATTAGAATAAATTAAAAGCAAGAATTAATATGTATGATAATAATTAGATAAAGATTCAATTTTGTGTCTGTAATTTAGACTGAAATGAGAAAACTGGCAGTTATTAAGAGGAGGCTTAAATAAACAGCCAATTGAATATGTGGACGCTACTAATTAAACTACATAAATAGAAATAAACACGAACGAGATTAAACGACAGAATTCAGTCAGAAGATATAAGGCAGTTAGCATTAGCCAGCTAGCTAACGCAGCTAACGCAACTCCGGTCATGTAAACAGAACGCACCGTTAGCTTGATGCTAACCTAGCTCCCCGACTAAGTCCCGCGTCCACCCTGCTAGTCATTTGAGTGTAAAATACGGCTAGTTAATGAAGAGTTAATAGTTATTACTCACTCTATACCAGGTTGGAAGGTGTAAAACGGGGTAAAAAAATGCAGACCGTCGGCTTCCCTCCTAAACTCAAAGCTAGCGGCTAACACTCTGATCTCGAGCCGGCAAGCAGCGCGCGACCCGGCCTCGCGCTGTGTTGTTGTTGGAGTAATGGCGGGAATGTGAAAATCACACCGGAAGCGGGAGGTGAGAAACGAGGCGCCGGTCACGCGAGACTTTATTTACTGTGGTTCAGTGACGCAGCAGGTAAATCAGGTCTTATAACGTGCTACGACCGGTCGTAGGCGTCTCACCTGGTTTAAAATGATCTTTATGATGGTCGTGGGTCATGATTTGTGGTCTTGGTGGCTAAAGCATGGATGAGGGTGGCATGGTCAGCCATAACATTAAAACCACCTCCTTGTTTCTACACACACTGTCCATTTGATCAGCTCCATTTACCGTATAGAAGCACTTTGTAGTTCTACAATTACTGACTGTAGTCTATCTGTTTCATTGCATGCTTTGTTACCCCATTTCACCCTGTTCTTCAATGGTCAGGACCACCACAGAGCAGGTATTATTTAGGTGGTGGATCATTCTCAGCACTCCACTGTGCTGGTATGATTGGAGTTTTTAAACACCTCACTGTCACTGCTGGACTGAGAATAGTCCACCAACCAAAAACATCCAGCCAACAGCGCCCCGTGGGCAGCGTCCTGTGACCACTGATGAAGGTCTAGAAGATGACCGACTCAAACAGCAGCAATAGATGAGCGATCGTCTCTGACTTTACATCTACAAGGTGGACCGACTAGGTAGGAGTGTCTAATAGAGTGGACAGTGAGTGGACACGGTATTTAAAACTCCAGCAGCGCTGCTGTGTCTGATCCACTCATACCAGCACAACACACACTAACACACCACCACCATGTCAGTGTCACTGCAGGACTGAGAATAGTCCACCAACCAAAAACATCCAGCCAACAGCGCCCCGTGGGCAGCGTCCTGTGACCACTGATGAAGGTCTAGAAGATGACCGACTCAAACAGCAATAGATGAGCGATCGTCTCTGACTTTACATCTACAAGGTGGACCGACTAGGTAGGAGTGTCTGATAGAGTGGACAGTGAGTGGACACGGTAGGGTTGATGAAGGTTGATTGGCTTTCCTTTGTTTGTGTGTGTGTGTGCTACCCCATTTTTTGATAAGTTTGCTTAATAACAGTATGTGGTGTTTTGTATTTTGTTGTTCTATTACTTATCGTACAACCCCGAATCAGAAAAAGTTGGGACAGCATGGAATGCAATTAAATAAATAAAAGCCCTGGAATGCTGATTCATCTGACCACAATACACGTTTCCACTGTGTGATGGTCCATCCTAGATGCCTCCGAGCCAAGAGAAGTCGACGCCGCTTCTGGACATGGTTAACATAAAGCTTCTTTCTGGCACAGTAAAGTGTTAAGTATCATTAGTGCAGTAACTCTGTATTGTAGAGCTTGATGAAGGTTTGATAAACTAATCCCTCACCCATGTGGTTATATCAGCTAGTGTTGAGTGGAGGTTCTTGATGCCGTCTGAGGGATGGAAGATCACGAGCGTTCAGATTAAGCTTGCGCCCTTGGCCTGATTTGGGGTTGCATATACAGTGATGTTTTTCGTTCATTGTTCATTTGAAATTCAATAGAAAATCAAAATAATTAATTTAAAAAATGAGGGTAGCTTGGTGGGTAGCACTGTCCCCTTACAGCAAGAAGGTCCTGGGTTCCAAGCGGAGCCGTCATGATCCTTCATGTGTGGAGTTTGCATGTTCTTCTCATGTCCGTGTTGGTTTCCTCCGGTCTGTGATAGACTGGCGACCTGTCCAGGGTGTTTCCTGTCTTTTGTCTGGTAAATTGTACCCACTGCGACCCCGAATCAGATAAAGCAGTGGTAAAACAGACAATAATAAGGGCTTTGATAAGACTTTAGAACATTTCCTTGGCACCTAGTGACAATTATTGTTTTGGGTTTTTTATCTTGGCAAAGAGGCCAACGTTTCATGGTGGGGTACACTAACAGCTCACAGCAAGACGGTCCTGGGTTCGATTCCCAGGTGGAGTCTGCATGTTCTCCCAGTGTCTGTGTGTGTTTTCCCTGAGAGCTCCAGTTTTCTCCCACAGTCCAAAGAAATGCACTTTGGAGCTACTAAATTGCCCTAGGTGTGTGTATGTGTGTGTTTGCTCTGTGATGGATTGGCAAACTGCCTGGAGTGTTTCCTACCTTTTGCCCAGAGAATTGCACCCACCACGACCCAGAGTAGGATAAAGTGGTGATAAAGCAATTAACAAATAAATACATTTGCCTCCTTACATTTATTGTGTTTTTATAAAATTAAAACCACCTCCTTGTTTCTACACTCACTGTCCATTTGATCAGCTTCACCTATGATATAGAAGCACTTTGTAGTTCTACAATTACTGACTGTAGTCCTTCTGTTTCTCTACATACTTTTTTAACCTGCTTTCACCCTGTTCTTCAATGGTCAGGACCACCACAGGACCACCACAGAGCAGGTATTATTTAGGTGGTGGATCATTCTCAGCACTGCAGTGACACTGACATGGTGGTGGTGTGTTAGTGTGTGTTGTGCTGGTATGAGTGGATCAGACACAGCAGCGCTGCTGGAGTTTTTAAATACCGTGTCCACGCACTGTCCACTCTATTAGACACTCCTACCTAGTTGGTCCACCTTGTAGATGTAAAGTCAGAAACGATCGCTCATCTATTGCTGCTGTTTGTGTCGGTCATCTTCTAGACCTTCATCAGTGGTCACAGGACGCTGCCCACGGGCCGCTGTTGGCTGGATATTTTTGGTTGGTGGACTATTCTCAGTCCAGCAGTGACAGTGAGGTGTTTAAAAACTCCAGCAGCGCTGCTGTGTCTGATCCACTCATACCAGCACAACACACACTAACACACCACCACCATGTCAGTGTCACTGCAGTGCTGAGAATGATCCACCACCTAAATAATACCTGCTCTGTGGGGGTCCTGTGGGGGTCCTGACCATTGAAGAACAGCATGAAAGGGGGGTAACAAAGCATGCAGAGAAACAGATGGACTACAGTCAGTAATTGTAGAACTACAAAGTGCTTCTATATGGTAAGTGGAGCTGATAAAATGGACAGTGAGTGTAGGAACGAGGAGGTGGTCATAATGTTATGGCTGATAGTGTATATATACAGTATATTATCCATTGTAAAAGTATATTACAGAAAAAGTGGGATTGAGTCAGCAGATGGGTGGCGCACAGCATTAATTGCTTGAACAACTGAGGGTTGTGAGAATAGAATAAAAGCGAAAGAGAGAGAACGAGAGAGAGAGAGAGAGAGAGAGAAAGATGAAGTGAGGGATAAATAGACCGCAGAGGGAGGAGAGCATGTCTGCAACCAGACCGTGCACTCAGTCAGATCCTCCCTTCACCCTCAAGCTTAGAGCTCCATCATCACACATCTGCACCGAGAGGGTACTTCCTGTTCAGGTAGGTACTTTTACTGCCTGTTTTACCTCAATTCTTATATTCAAGACATAACAAAAATCAGCTAAAGTTTGCTGAGTGTCTCACTTTATACTAAAATAAGATTAGTCACCTATCTAAAATAAGAGTGATGACTAGAACTGCCTGTACCAAGGATCTGTCTGTGCGGCAACGTACGATAAACACTGTGTATCAGGATTCAGTACAGAGACGCTGAGCCAGAAGACTTGAGTCATACTGTAACGTAATGCAGTGCTTGACTGTTGGTGACTTATTTATCTCCCCTTCAGTGCTTCTAGTGCCTCCCTTTTTGTTTCACTTTTTATCACAGTCTAGATATTCAAAATGCATAACAGAAAGTATACAGTAGACCCTTGACTTACGAATGTAATTGGTTCTGTAGGGCTGTTCTTAAGTCAAAATTAAAACCTATTTTCCCCATAAGAAATAATGTAAATAGAATTAATCCATGCCAGACCTCCCAACCCCCCCTTAACTAACCTTTCTAATGTCTTAAATTGTCTTTTTTTTGTTATAAATACAAGTATATTTACCCTTAAATCTTAAATTATAGAATATATAACACTGTAATAAACAATAATACACAGTAGTACTGTACATAAACACACATCACATTTCAGTACAGTACGTGTGCTGCACCATACACCATAATACATTTCCTTCTTTTTTTTAATAAAATGTATCTACCAGAAACAACAATAACTCATATTTCTCTATTATTTCCTTCTTTATTTCAGTAGTGTTGTATTTTGTAGGTGTAATTACACTAAAGAAAGAATACCTTACTCAGCGATTTCCTTCTTCTCTCTCACTAACAGTCCCCGCTGTCTGATACACAGTGACATCTACTGGCAGGAGTAATTATACAACAACTAATAGTAATAGATTTGTTCATTTTCTCAGCACTGCGATCTCTCTGCACCTTCTTTGAGGCCATTTTAATATTGAATTTTAGAAAATATAAAGAAAACACCGACAAAACACCATCCGCTGTTCGCTCACTGTATATATATATATACAGTGTATCACAAAAGTGAGTACACCCCTCACATTTCTGCAAATATTTCATTATATCTTTTCATGGGACGACACTATAGACATGAAACTTGGATATAACTTAGAGTAGTCAGTATACAGCTTGTATAGCAGTGTAGATTTACTGTCTTCTGAAAATAACTCAACACACAGCCATTAATGTCTAAATGGCTGGCAACATAAGTGAGTACACCGCACAGTGAACATGTCCAAATTGTGCCCAAATGTGTCGTTGTCCCTCCCTGGTGTCCTGTGTCAAGGTCCCAGGTGTAAATGGGGAGCAGGGCTGTTAAATTTGGTGTTTTGGGTACAATTCTCTCATACTGGCCACTGGGTATTCAACATGGCACCTCATGGCAAAGAACTCTCTGAGGATGTGAGAAATAGAATTGTTGCTCTCCACAAAGATGGCCTGGGCTATAAGAAGATTGCTAACACCCTGAAACTGAGCTACAGCATGGTGGCCAAGGTCATACAGCGGTTTTCCAGGACAGGTTCCACTCGGAACAGGCTTCGCCAGGGTCGACCAAAGAAGTTGAGTCCACGTGTTCGGCGTCATATCCAGAGGTTGGCTTTAAAAAATAGACACATGAGTGCTGCCAGCATTGCTGCAGAGGTTGAAGACGTGGGAGGTCAGCCCGTCAGTGCTCAGACCATACGCCGCACACTGCATCAACTCGGTCTGCATGGTCGTCATCCCAGAAGGAAGCTGACGCACAAGAAAGCCCGCAAACAGTTTGCTAAAGACAAGCAGTCCAAGAACATGGATTACTGGAATGCCCTGTGGTCTGACGAGACCAAGATAAACTTGTTTGGCTCAGATGGTGTCCAGCATGTGTGGCGGCACCCTGGTGAGAAGTACCAAGACAACTGTATCTTGCCTACAGTCAAGCATGGTGGTGGTAGCATCATGGTCTTGGGCTGCATGAGTGTTGCTGGCACTGGGGAGCTGCAGTTCATTGAGGGAAACATGAATTCCAACATGTACTGTGACCTTCTGAAACAGAGCATGATCCCCTCCCTTCGAAAACTGGGCCTCATGGCAGTTTTCCAACAGGATAACGACCCCAAACACAACCTCCAAGATGACAACTGCCTTGCTGAGGAAGCTGAAGGTAAAGGTGATGGACTAAACCCAATTGAGCACCTGTGGGACATCCTCAAGTGGAAGGTGGAGGAGTTCAAGGTGTCTAACATCCACCAGCTCCGTGATGTCATCATGGAGGAGTGGAAGAGGATTCCAGTAGCAACCTGTGCAGCTCTGGTGAATTCCATGCCCAGGAGGGTTAAGGCAGTGCTGGATAATAATGGTGGTCACACAAAATATTGACACTTTGGGCACAATTTGGACATGTTCACTGTGGGGTGTACTCACTTATGTTGCCAGCCATTTAGACATTAATGGCTGTGTGTTGAGTTATTTTCAGAAGACAGTAAATCTACACTGCTATACAAGTTGTACACTGACTACTCTAAGTTATATCCAAGTTTTATTTCTATAGTGTTGTCCCATGAAAAGATATAATAAAATATTTGCAGAAATGTGAGGGGTGTACTCACTTTTGTGATACACTGTATATATATATATATATATACAGTGTATCACAAAAGTGAGTACACCCCTCACATTTCTGCAAATATTTCATTATATCTTTTCATGGGACAACTCTATAGACATGAAACTTGGATATAACTTAGAGTAGTCAGTGTACAACTTGTATAGCAGTGTAGATTTACTGTCTTCTGAAAATAACTCAACACACAGCCATTAATGTCTAAATAGCTGGCAACATAAGTGAGTACACCCCACAGTGAACATGTCCAAATTGTGCCCAAAGTGTCAATATTTTGTGTGACCACCATTATTATCCAGCACTGCCTTAACCCTCCTGGGCATGGAATTCACCAGAGCTGCACAGGTTGCTACTGGAATCCTCTTCCACTCCTCCATGATGACATCACGGAGCTGGTGGATGTTAGACACCTTGAACTCCTCCACCTTCCACTTGAGGATGCGCCACAGGTGCTCAATTGGGTTTAGTCCATCACCTTTACCTTCAGCTTCCTCAGCAAGGCAGTTGTCATCTTGGAGGTTGTGTTTGGGGTCGTTATCCAGTTTTCGAAGGGAGGGGATCATGCTCTGTTTCAGAATGTCACAGTACATGTTGGAATTCATGTTTCCCTCAATGAACTGCAGCTCCCCAGTGCCAGCAACACTCATGCAGCCCAAGACCATGATGCTACCACCACCATGCTTGACTGTAGGCAAGATACAGTTGTCTTGGTACTTCTCACCAGGGCGCCGCCACACATGCTGGACACCATCTGAGCCAAACAAGTTTATCTTGGTCTCGTCAGACCACAGGGCATTCCAGTAATCCATGTTCTTGGACTGCTTGTCTTCAGCAAACTGTTTGCGGGCTTTCTTGTGCGTCAGCTTCCTTCTGGGATGACGACCATGCAGACCGAGTTGATGCAGTGTGCGGCGTATGGTCTGAGCACTGACAGGCTGACCTCCCACGTCTTCAACCTCTGCAGCAATGCTGGCAGCACTCATGTGTCTATTTTTTAAAGCCAACCTCTGGATATGACGCCGAACACGTGGACTCGACTTCTTTGGTCGACCCTGGCGAAGCCTGTTCCGAGTGGAACCTGTCCTGGAAAACCGCTGTATGACCTTGGCCACCGTGCTGTAGCTCAGTTTCAGGGTGTTGGCAATCTTCTTATAGCCCAGGCCATCTTTGTGGAGAGCAACAATTCTATTTCTCACATCCTCAGAGAGTTCTTTGCCATGAGGTGCCATGTTGAATATCCAGTGGCCAGTATGAGAGAATTGTACCCAAAACACCAAATTTAACAGCCCTGCTCCCCATTTACACCTGGGACCTTGACACATGACACCAGGGAGGGACAACGACACATTTGGGCACAATTTGGACATGTTCACTGTGGGGTGTACTCACTTATGTTGCCAGATATTTAGACATTAATGGCTGTGTGTTGAGTTATTTTCAGAAGACAGTAAATCTACACTGCTATACAAGCTGTACACTGACTACTCTAAGTTATATCCAAGTTTCATGTCTATAGTGTTGTCCCATGAAAAGATATAATGAAATATTTGCAGAAATGTGAGGGATGTACTCACTTTTGTGATACACTGTATATATATATAGAGAGAGAGAGAGAGAGAGAGAGAGAAGGTCGTGATGGAGTGAACTTGTTCTTGACGTCACGTGTTTCGCGAATTTCGATTTGTAATCCGAAATTTGTTCGTACGTTAAGTTGAAAAAGGTCGTTCGTAACCCAAAATGTTCGTATGGTAAACCGTTCGTAACTCAAGGGTCCACTGTACCTTAAAATAAATACCTGGCTGTCATACATGTAAACGCTTATTAAACATTCTATTACAAAACCATATTCACGTGGAGTCGTGAGCTTTTACCGTGAGCTTTTTTGTCAAACCGTGCAATAATGTTGGCCTTTAAGGCCTGGATTTTATAGAGTTAATCTCAAACACGCTGAATTGGTTTGAGTTCAAAACCATGTACAGTCCTTCCACACAAAACCTGGCAAATCTCATCTTTATAAAATCCAGCTTGGTTGTGTTAGGAAGTCATTTATGTTGTGGCCACAATTTTGGAAGCACACGTTTCTCTTAGCACTGATGAACTGATAAAACATTAATGCTCGCCTACAAAGCCAAAAATGGACCAGCCCAAAGCTACCTTCGAGGTCTAATCAAACCCCGCTCTGTACCACGCAACCTCCGAGCCACTAGTCTCACCCAACTTGATCCTCCACCCAGGGCTCGAGGAAGACGAGCATCAAGGATCTTCTCTGTTCTGGCACCCAAGTGGTGGAACGAACTTCCTCTGTCTGTCCAAACATCTGAGTCTCTTGCTGTCTTTAAAAAACGATTAATAACCTTCATCACCTCTGTACTGAGCACTTAAGCTGACTTGTACTTACTTACTCATGCTCACTAATATTAATTCATTTCTTGCAACAAAAGTTTAAGTTTAAGTTTACTTAAACTAAAGTAAGGTAATGTTCACTATGGAAGCTCTTCTGTACATCGCTCTGGATAAGAGCATCTGCTAAATGCCAAAAATGTAAATGTAATATAAACACCATCCCGTGGTTCAAGTGTTCAAGGTGTGTTGCAACCATGGTTAAATCTAGGGAGGACAAAAGCTGATAGAAAATATCATTTCATTCCACAAAGGGGCAATAGGTATAGGATTTCTAAGGCATTTAACATTTCTAGAGGCACTGTTGGCAGTGTTGCACAGAAGTTCCAAACGTGGTGCGGCGGCAAACCTGCCTGTCTGTGAGAGGTCTTAGCAATCAGGACAACAAAGAAAATCCTGTTTACTGCAAAAGACATACATGATGACTTGATAAATGTGTCACAAATGGTCAGACTGCTGGACAAACTGGCAATATTGACCATGTGACTGGCATCAGGGATTCACAGAAACACTAAAGCATTTTGAAGAGGGATGTTATGCTTTAGTAATTGGACTTCCAGCATCACAATGATCCCAATCACACTTCCAAGTCAAGCAACTCTTGGTTAAGCAATCAGTTCTGAAATATCCTGGAGAGGTGTTCTCAGTCCTCGTGTATATATTAAGGTTTGTGTTAACCCAAATTGCATTGTTTATGATAAAGAATGATTAAAAAACAAACATATTTCCACAGATAGTCAGAGAGTCACTGATAAGTTGGGGAAATGGAATATCCTGAGCAAATCGGTAAGTTTATTTATTCAAACTTAACTAACACTGCCTAATCCAACAATCTCAGTATGTGCTGCATAGACACCCTGTCTTCTTCAATTCTCTATCAGCTGTAGAGAGTAAAGATAATCTGGAGCTTATGAAGGCCGGAAGTGTCCTAAAAAAAGCAACATCTCGCATGTGGAGAGGACAACGGCACTACAAACTGCTGGAGGACTGCAAAACTATCATGTACAAATCCAACTGGGCCGTGTACTCGTATTCAACCTGTAAGTGCGACGTACACTCCACACCAGGATGTTCATTATTAAAATACAGAATGAAATCTGGGCATGTTCGTTCTGTATCCATGTGTGTTTTGTACTATGGGATTTCCCCCTTATTACAAAAATGTGTAATGTCCTTATTTCTTGCCACCCTACACACTTCATTAGTATGTAGACACCTAATTACTGATTTCATGTCATACACACCCATTGCTGACAGTGGTGGAAAATAATACATTAATTGTACAGTATATCTTACCAACGCTTCATTCTGGTCATTATTCGTTGGACGAAAGGAAACACCCTGGACAGGTCACTAGACCATCACTGAGAAACTCACCCTCACACACACACACACACACGAGACAATTTTCAGTAGCTCCAATTGGCCCATAACAATTATTGATTTCAGGGTTTGGAATCCATACCCATTGCTAAAAGTGGTATAAAGTCAATCAAATAGAAAAATAATAGGTGCCCAGGTGGCGGATATTCCGCTAGCACACCAACAGCGAGATTCTGAACTCCTCGGTTTGAAACTCGGTGTTGCCACCGGTCGGCTGGGCGCCATCTGGCGGGCATAATTGGCAGTGCCTGCAGCTGGTACTAATTGGCCACCGGATCTGCAGGGTGGGGGACCCTGATTGGCGGAAGAGACGCCTGTGCATAATGCAGGGGCAAGAAGAGGTGGTACAGCGACGGGCTCTCCTCGGATGCAGTCGGGTATCCCTCAGCAGTGAAAGACAAACTGAGTGTGCTAACTCAGGAGGAAAATGAGGCGGAAAATAAAACATAATAAATAAAAATAATAAATGATATGTTTCTAGTTTGATGGCAACAGTTTGAGGAAGGTCTGCACAGAGCCATGTTGACTGCAACCTAGGCCTTCATGCGAAAATAAAGCCTGACAAATTTCCACCGACACTCCAAAATTCTCTGGCTGTAATACAACCACATAAATTTGGCCAAACAGTGTAGTTATGGCTTATTTAAGAATGAACAGTCAGCCTTTGTGATAACCTCTGTTTACTATTCATTTAGTCTCTGTAGGTGATGTAGAGGCAGTGCAAGAAGGCCACGTGTCACACGCGTTCCTCTGTATGGCAGATGAATTTCCTCCAGAACGCTGCTTTACGCTGGTGTTCCGTGGCCGCCGGGCGAACTTGGACCTCGTGGCCGAGTCAGCCGTGGAGGCTCAGGCGTGGGTTCGGGGCATGCGGACCCTCATAGAGAACTTGCAGAACATGGATGAGAGTGAAAAACTTGACCAGTATCCTTTTTGTCAACCTATAGCCTTTTATATTCAGCATCGACGTAGTCATTTTAAATGGATACCAACTGATGTTTTTAAGACAAAACCCATTTAGTTAAAAAAGTAAAATTTTGTAAATATAAACACATTCTAAATTGAACGGGGCAAAAAGAGTCAAAAATAAAGAATAATACAGTGATAATTGGTGAGGGAATCCTGACTGCGTATAAAAGGGAGATGCAACCAAGGCTAAGGCTGTTTGCAAGCAAATATGGGTTGCATCTCACCACGTTGAGCCAAACTTTGTAAGAGAGTTGTCTTTCACCATCTACTGTACATAATATTGTGAAAAGATTCAGGTTCTCAGAATTCTGAGAAATCTCAGTTCTTGTAAGACAGGTCCAGAAACTACTGTTGAATATGATGGATCTTCTAGCCCTCAGACAGCATTACATGACAAACGGTCATGCTACTGTGTTAAATAAAGCCACATGGGCTCAGGAGTACTTCAGAAAACCATTGTCACTTATTAAAGTCTGCTGCTGCATCAAAAAAATGCAACCTGAGATTCTATTACACAGAAAGAAAGAGCAAAACGAGTTCTCTGGGCTCAAGCTCAACTCACAGTTAATTCACAATTAAGCTTGTTTTCGGAATTAATGAGTTTTCAATGCCAAGAACGAAAAGGACCATCCGAACTTTTATTAGTGAAAGATAGCAAAGCCAGCATATGTTAATAAATACATTTTGCTGTGGGAATTCAAAATTACCCTTAAAGATTGACACAGACAACCAGGGTAATAGTGAAAGCAAAATAATCAATTTATTACTCAGCTGAGGACCGATCTCATAATGCAAACACTCACACAGCTTTACAGAAGAGAAAGGTGGATACCGTCCGCCCTATCGCAGTATTTATACCCCGCTTTACTGCCCCTTCAGGCTAACTCTGCTCAGCGACCCAGCCCAATGCCGACTTTCCACACCAAACTTGTTTATCATCCTACAAGAATAGTCAGCTTGTTAAGAACATGGCGTACTTGCATAAGAATACATAAGTATCACAACTGTGTGTGCGGGGGTGCCCATGCCAAGGTCAACACATCTCTGGACTTTAGAAACCTTCCAAAATCTCTTCTACTTCTACTAATTGCACTAAGAAAGCAGAAACATATGAGTTTAATGCAAATAACTAATAAAATATTAAATTTCCAGTCCCAATTTATACAGTATTTACAAAACACAATTTAGCTGGTCAGTGAAAACACTAAAATGAATGTACTTGTCAGTTAAATAAGGTTCTAACGAATTAATAAACTGATTCTTGTTTTTATTGTACTGTATTTTATTAAATGGTTTTGGGTTTTGTAGTATTACATGATTTAAATATGAACATTATGAGACACTCCTCCACAAAGTTGAATCAGTTCATCTGGACACAAGTTTGTTGTAGAGATACGTTTCGTCACTCAATCTGAATGACTTCTTCAGTCATTCTTCAGTCATTCAATCCAACTTTGTGGATTTGTGTACCTGGATTATTGAGCATGCATCAACAGATTATGAGACACTATAAGTAGTTTTCCTTTAAAGGTCTCTGTGTTCAGATGGATCTCTGATTTGTTTATGACAGCGGACAGAAATAATGACGGCCGAATCAGCTTTAAGGAGGTTCAAAGGCTGTTGAAAATTATGAACATAGAGATGAATGAGCAGCATGCAAGTGATCTTTTCACTGTAAGTGGATATTTATTTATTCATTCATTTTACCACTGTTTTATCCTGGTCAGGGTCTGATTCTTTGGGCCTCAGTCAATCACAGGGTACACACATACAGTGTATCACAAAAGTGAGTACACCCCTCACATTTCTGCAAATATTTCATTATATCTTTTCATGGGACAACACTATAGACATGAAACTTGGATATAACTTAGAATAGTCAGTGTACAGCTTGTATAGCAGTGTAGATTTACTGTCTTCTGAAAATAACTCAACACACAGCCATTAATGTCTAAATAGCTGGCAACATAAGTGAGTACACCCCACAGTGAACATGTCCAAATTGTGCCCAAATGTGTCGTTGTCCCTCCCTGGTGTCATGTGTCAAGGTCCCAGGTGTAAATGGGGAGCAGGGCTGTTAAATTTGGTGTTTTGGGTACAATTCTCTCATACTGGCCACTGGATATTCAACATGGCACCTCATGGCAAAGAACTCTCTGAGGATGTGAGAAATAGAATTGTTGCTCTCCACAAAGATGGCCTGGGCTATAAGAAGATTGCTAACACCCTGAAACTGAGCTACAGCATGGTGGCCAAGGTCATACAGCGGTTTTCCAGGACAGGTTCCACTCGGAACAGGCTTCGCCAGGGTCGACCAAAGAAGTTGAGTCCACGTGTTCGGCGTCATATCCAGAGGTTGGCTTTAAAAAATAGACACATGAGTGCTGCCAGCATTGCTGCAGAGGTTGAAGACGTGGGAGGTCAGCCTGTCAGTGCTCAGACCATACGCCGCACACTGCATCAACTCGGTCTGCATGGTCGTCATCCCAGAAGGAAGCTGACGCACAAGAAAGCCAGCAAACAGTTTGCTGAAGACAAGCAGTCCAAGAACATGGATTACTGGACTGCCCTGTGGTCTGACGAGACCAAGATAAACTTGTTTGGCTCAGATGGTGTCCAGCATGTGTGGCGGCGCCCTGGTGAGAAGTACCAAGACAACTGTATCTTGCCTACAGTCAAGCATGGTGGTGGTAGCATCATGGTCTTGGGCTGCATGAGTGTTGCTGGCACTGGGGAGCTGCAGTTCATTGAGGGAAACATGAATTCCAACATGTACTGTGACATTCTGAAACAGAGCATGATCCCCTCCCTTCGAAAACTGGGCCTCATGGCAGTTTTCCAACAGGATAACGACCCCAAACACAACCTCCAAGATGACAACTGCCTTGCTGAGGAAGCTGAAGGTAAAGGTGATGGACTAAACCCAATTGAGCACCTGTGGCGCATCCTCAAGTGGAAGGTGGAGGAGTTTAAGGTGTCTAACATCCACCAGCTCCGTGATGTCATCACGGAGGAGTGGAAGAGGATTCCAGTAGCAACCTGTGCAGCTCTGGTGAATTCCATGCCCAGGAGGGTTAAGGCAGTGATAATAATGGTGGTCACACAAAATATTGACACTTTAGGCTCAATTTGGACATGTTCACTGTGGGGTGTACTCACTTATGTTGCCAGCTATTTAGACATTAATGGCTGTGTGTTGAGTTATTTTCAGAAGACCGTAAATCTACACTGCTATACAAGCTGTACACTGACTACTCTTAGTTATATCCAAGTTTCATGTCTATAGTGTTGTCCCATGAAAAGATATAATGAAATATTTGCAGAAATGTGAGGGGTGTACTCACTTTCGTGATACACTGTACATTTAGGGCAGTTTCTAGACTGCTTGTCTTTTGACCTGTGGGAGGAAACCAGAGCATTTGGAGGAAACCCACATGGACACAGGGAGAACATGCAAACTCCACACAGAAAGGAAACGAACCCAGGCCATTCTTGCTTTGAATGTTAACCTCATTTAGCTAGCCCTCTAATGCATTTAACAGAGTTAGTTTTAACACTTAATATGTCTAAGTAGGGAAAGGCAGAAGTTAGAGTCACTATGCATTTACATGCTTCTGCATCAGAGATTCCTACTGTGTATGTTAAAGCTCCTATAGATACCTGCACAATAAAAATGGTTAGGTGGCTTCCACACCTCGACCCCTATGACCAACAATGAAATGTTTAGAACTAAAAAAAACAAAAAACAAAATAGAAATATTAACATACTTGCTATTATTAGAGTTTCATGTTGGTAAAGCAAGTAGTGTTGATGCTTTCATTCCCCAGGGTCTTGTGAGCTCAGGTTACTCTGACACAGCCCCATACCATGACTCTGACACAACACTGACACAGCCTTTTACCATGGCAGACCCTGGCTTTTGGACCTGTTGCTGAACAGTCTGGATGGTCCTTTTTCGGCTTTGGTCCGGAGCACACAGTGTATAAGTCTGACTCACTTTCCACATGTTGGCTGAGGCTTCCTCCATTGACTGACTGGCTTTTCTAAATTGCGCATCAGTTTGAGTAAATGTGAAATTTACCACAATCCTAATGCAATAGGGATAAGGTGGAATAGATGACTGGATTCTACCTACATGAGTCGAGGAAAAATACATTGATAAGGGTGTAACTCTCTGTACACAAGGCTGATCCGCATATGAACTCGCCTCATGCAGGTGAAAAGAGCAGGCATGTGTCAGTCTCGCTCTCCTCAATCGGAAGTGGAGATCGGCATCAGTAGAGAGGAAGTGTAATGCAATCCGGTAATTGGATACGACTAGATTGGGAGGAAAATTGGAGGAAATGCAAAAAAAAAAAAAAGAGGTAATTTGGTATTTTATTCTTTGCTCCTCTTTTTCTAGAAGGCTGACGTGAGCATGACGGACATGCTGGATGCCGAAGAGTTCGTCCACTTCTATAAGATGCTCACCCTGAGGACAGATGTTTTGGAGCTGTTCCATGAGTACTCCAGTGATGGACAGACGCTCTCGCACTGCGACCTGGAGGAGTTCCTGCGAGTGGAGCAGCTGATGGGAGAGAGGAGTAATGAGCTTGCACTCGATCTGATCCACCGATATGAGCCTTCAGATACTGGTACTGTGGGCAAAGAGTTTTACTTTGGTTTGTAGTGTGGAACAGTTGTGGAAGTATTTGAAGCAATGCAGGGATAAATGGTAGTCTTTTAGAGAGTCATAAGGAGTGGCTGAATGACTAAGAGACCATAATTGGCTTGGTTCTGTACATAAGAACAATAACATTTCTGTCTTTTATTGTCCATTAGTCAACTGTGTGTATAATTAAGAAGCTAATACGCTTACCCAAGTAGTTTCAATATGCTGTAAAATAAATAGATAAATACACCAGCCATAACATTACAACCACCTTATTGTTTGTCCATTTGATCAGCTCCACTTACCTTACAGAAGCACTTTGTAGTTCTACAATTACTGACTGTAGTCCATCTGTTTCTCTACATACTGTTTAGCCTGCTTTTACTCTGGTCTTCAATAGTCAGGACCACCACAGAGCGGGTATTATTTAGGTTTTGGATCATTCTCAGCACTGCAGTGACACTGACATGGTGGTGGTGTGTTAGTGTGTGTTGTGCTGGTATGAGTAGATCAGACACAGTAGCGCTGCTGGAGTTTTTAAATACCGTGTCCACTCACTGTCCACTCTATTAGACACTCCTACCTAGTTGGTCCACCTTGTAGATGTAAAGTCAGAGACGATCGCTCATCTATTGCTGCTGTTTGAGTCGGTCATCTTCTAGACCTTCATCAGTGGTCACAGGACGCTGCCCACGGGGCGCTGTTGGCTGGATATTTTTGGTTGGTGGACTATTCTCAGTCCAGCAGTGACAGTGAGGTGATGCGCTGCTGCTGTGTCTGATCCACTCATACCAGCACAACACACAGTAACACACCACCACCATGTCAGTGTCACTGCAGTGCTGAGAATGATCCAGCATGAAGAACAGCATGAAAGGGGGCTAACAAAGCATGTAGAGAAACAGATGGACTACAGTCAGTAATTGTAGAACTACAAAGTGCTTCAATATGGTAAGTGGAGCTGATAAAATGGACAGTAAGTGTAGAAACAAGGAGGTGGTCATAATGTTATTCCTGATCAGTGTAAATAAATCACTTACTGTTTTGATGCATATAAAAAGAATCAGATTAGACTGTAACTTTAGGATTTTTATTAGTAAACAAAGTAAGAGCTGCTGTATTTAATTATTCAGATAAAGAGAAGTACCTCCTGATGTGAGAGCTGCATAGTGCTTGAACGATTTATAATGTATGAAGCGAAAATGCTTCATCAATTCACTATTATGTCTTCTTTATATCCGTACAGCCAAATCCCACCATGTCATGTCACTTGATGGTTTTTTGATGTTCCTGACCTCTGCTGAAGGCTCCATCTTTAACCCAGGCGTCCAGGGTCTCTATCAGGACATGACACAGCCTCTAAACCACTACTTCATCTCCTCCTCACACAACACGTACCTTCTCGATGACCAGTTGAAAGGAAGGAGCAGCGTAGAAGCCTATATTAAGCAAGAACACGGCTTTGTTTACTTAAAGTGGACTTTATTATATGTCTAAAATTAAATCTTTAATACCTAAAGTAATGAAGCTGCTTTTATGTTTGTAGGGCTCTGAAGCGTGGGTGTCGCTGTTTGGAGGTGGACTGCTGGGACGGCTCAAACGGAGAACCTGTTGTTTACCATGGACACACCTTTACATCCAAGATTCTCTTTAAAGATGTGATTTCTACTGTGGCAAAATACGCATTTCAGGTGATCTGTGATTTTAGTCAAACTACAATTATAACCGGTGGCTCGTTGGGTAGCACTGTCGCCTCACAGCAAGAAGGTCCTGGGTTCGATCCCCAGGCGGGGCGGTCCGGGTCCTTTCTGTGCGGAGTTTGCATGTTCTCCCTGTGGCTGCGTGGGTTTCCTCCAGGAGCTCCGGTTTCCTCCCACAGTCCAAAAACATGCAGTCAGGTTAGGTGTGCGTATGTGTGTGTGTGTCTGCCCTGCGATGGACTGGCGCCCCATACAGGGTGTTACTGTGTGCCTTGCGCCCATTGAAAAGCTGGGATAGGCTCTAGGGGGCCCCAGTGCACCTGCCCCCCGGCAGTTACGCCCCTGGATCTTCTCATCCAACATTGGTGCTTGACCTCAAATGCTTTTATGAATGAATAGGAACGAATTCCTACAATCAGCAGTTCATATTATTTTGATGTTATTATTATTAAAGCTGTAGCTAATCACAGTCATGTACTGGCTAAACAAATGTCTAACTTGAATCCATTGCTGTGATTTAGGCATCGGAATACCCGCTCATCCTGTCTATCGAGAATCATTGTAGTGTAGAGCAACAGATCATCATGGCTCAGCTTTTAAAGGATATCCTTGGTGACATGCTGCTGACGACTACAATAGATGGAAAGACCACCGACGAGCTTCCATCTCCTGAGGTGAGATATGGTTCTGTTTTTTATTTATTTATTAATTTTTAATCTAAATTGAGGTTGAAAGCTGCATATGCTTGTAAGAAATGTGTATATGTGCAAATGGAACTATTCATCCCTCTCACCTTAGTGTATTATGGTGGTGAGTATAGAACTGAGGGCGCTCGGGTGGTGCAGTGGTCTATTACTCCAACCCATCTCCGGCCTATTGGCATCGGTGGCCGAAGCACTTTGAAGGAATGTTACCCTGTTCAGGGTATTTCTGGTTTTTTCCGGTGACACTGGACCCACCGTTACCCTGACCAGGATAAAGAAGTTACATTTTATGAGAACTTAAAAAAATAAGCCGATCAGGCAGCGCAGCTGTAAAACACGCTAGCACACCAGAGCTGGGATCTCGAATACATCATATCGAATCTCAGCTCTGCCATCCGACTGGGCAGGGCGGCCACATGAACAACGATTGGCTGTTGTTCACAGGGTTGATAAGCCGTGTGACTTATGCTGGTCGGCATATGAACTCGCCTCGTGCAGGTAAAAAAAGGCAGTCGGTACTGCACACGTGTCGGAGGGGGCGTGTGTCAGTTGCGAAGCTCCTCAGTCAGCAGTGGAGGGTTGTATTGGTAGAGGTAAAGTATAGCGCAATCGGGGTAATTGGATACGACGATTAGGGGAGAAAATTTAATTGCACCAAATCTGAACATTGAGAAGGCCTCTCCAGGATATTAGATCCACTTTGGTTTTCTGGCAGGCCAATGATCCAACATACACATTAAAACTGGCTTTGAATGGCATAAAGAGGCTTAAATCAATTTGGTGTTAAAAGACCCATCATAGGGCGCCCAGGTGGCGCTGACGCACCAGCACCGAGTTTCTGAACTCCCGGGTTCGAGGCTCGGTGTTGCCACCGGTCGGCTGGGTGCCATCTGGCGGGCATAATTGGCAGTGCCTGCAGCAGATACAAATTGGCCACCGTATCTGCAGGGTGGGGACTAGACTATATGTGGGTGGGTGGATCATCATACGCTGTGTAAGGACCCTGATTGGCAGAAGAGACGCCCGTGCAGGAAGCGCGGACGAGAAGAGGAGGGCTGTACACGTGTAAAGAAGGCGTGGGCAGCGGCGTGCTCTCCTTGGATGCAAATCTGGAGTCTGTCAGTAGCGGAAGACAAATTGGATGCATCGGGAGGAAAATGCCAGCAGCTTGTTAATGGATCCTAAAAGAGGCTGATTAAGGTGAAAAGAGCAAAGATACATGTAGCATAGCATTAGGTATAATGTATAGGTTTTTTTTATTTTTGACCTAGCAGAATTACAATTAATACCTCACATTTGTAAAAGGCACAAAAATTATTACCAATAAAAAGTCATAACTAACATTACGTGTCTTTGACAGGTATGTAAACTAGGTGTGGCTATAAAACCCCATTTTTTGCTTTTTCATAGACATGTGATCATAGTTTCATCCAGCATATGAAGTCAGTTCAGGTCGATCTGCAATTTCCTTCAGGATCAATAAAGTGTTATCTTATCTTATCTTATCTTATATGTTTGACATCAGAATGTTTTAAGACACTTAAGTCAAACTGGGCTGATTTAATGAATCATAATGAGTTTTTACAGCAGTAAATAAACAGCATTTATACACGCAAGAGAGCTTCATACGTTCCCCCATCATACTGTAGCTCTCTGCTTAACAAATGCATGTCTTTAAAGAATGACAAGTCTTAAACATTTACCATTAAACGTCTGAATGGTTTTACAAAGCAAACATTGATTGTTTCAGGAACTTAAAGGGAAAATCTTGATAAAAGGAAAGAAGACCGGAGGGCTGGATGAGCTTTCAGATGTCAACAATCCAGACAGCAGTGAATTAAGTGATGAAGACAAACCTGTAGACACAGAGAGTACGGCCAAGGAGAGCCAGGTAGGCCAACAAGTTTTGTAAGATGTCCTGCATAATCTTATTTCTGTGTGGGTTTCCTCTGGGTTCTCTGGTTTCCTTCCAACTCCCAAAAACATGCATAAGATTACTTATAAGGCTACAATAATTACCAAAGATTGGAACTGTATGTACACTGGAAATAACATTTTATACATAAACACATTTGATATGGTGAAATATGTACATTTTAATAATACAATAATCCTCCTTTTGTATTCTTCATTAGAAATCAAAGCAAAGCCTCTCCCAGGAGCTCTCAGACCTGGTCGTATACTGCAGAAGTGTACATTTTAACAGCTTTGAACACTCACACACTCATAACAAGCCTTATGAGATGTCGTCCTTTTCTGAGTCCAAAGCCCGCAAACTTATAAAAGAAGCAGGTAGGTCTGTTTATTACATATCTATAGCCTATATTTATTACATATCTATAGCCTAAACCATTGATTTATTTATTTATATGTCTGTTTATACTGTATGTTTTTTTTTATTAAATATCTATAGCCTACATCATTTATTTATTTATTTATATACATATTAGATATCTAAATCCTACACCATTAATTTATTTATATATGTATTATATATCTATAGCCTACACTATTTATTTACTTATTTATTAAATATCTATTAGATATCTATAGCCTACACCATTTATTTATTTATTATATATTTATTAGATATCTATAGCCTACATCATTTATTTATTTATTATATATCTATTAGATATCTATAGCCTACATCATTTATTTATTTAATATATATCTATTAGATATCTATAGCCTACATCATTTATTTATTTATTATACATCTATAACCTACATCATTTATTTATTTATTTATTATATATCTATAGCCTACAGCATTTATTTATTAATTTATTTATATATGTATTATATATCTACAGCCTACACCATTTATTTATTTATTTATTATATATCTATAGCCTACACCATTTATTTATTAATTTATTTATATATGTATTATATATCTACAGCCTACACCATTTATTTATTTATTTATTATATATCTATAGCCTACACCATTAATTAATTTATTGTATATCTATAGCCTACACCATGTATTTATTTATTTATTTATTTATATACATATTAGATATCTAAATCCTACACCATTAATTTATTTATATATGTATTATATATCTATAGCCTACACTATTTATTTACTTATTTATTAAATATCTATTAGATATCTATAGCCTACACCATTTATTTATTTATTATATATTTATTAGATATCTATAGCCTACATCATTTATTTATTTATTATATATCTATTAGATATCTATAGCCTACATCATTTATTTATTTAATATATATCTATTAAATATCTATAGCCTACATCATTTATTTATTTATTATATATTTATTAGATATCTATAGCCTACATCATTTATTTATTTATTATACATCTATAACCTACATCATTTATTTATTATATATCTATTAGATATCTATAGCCTACACCATTTATTTATTTATTATACATCTATAACCTACATCATTTATTTATTTATTATATATGTATTATATATCTATAGCCTACACTATTTATTTTCTTATTTATTAAATATCTAATAGATATCTATAGCCTACACCATTTATTTATTTATTATATATTTATTAGATATCTATAGCCTACATCATTTATTTATTTATTATACATCTATAACCTACATCTACTTATTTATTATATATCTATTAGATATCTATAACCTACATCATTTATTTATTTATTATATATGTATTATATATCTATAGCCTAAACTATTTATTTACTTATTTATTAAATATCTATTAGATATCTATAGCCTACACCATTTATTTATTTATTTATTATATATTTATTAGATATCTATAGCCTACATCATTTATTTATTTATTATACATCTATAACCTACATCATTTATTTATTTATTATATATCAATTAGATATCTATAGCCTACACCATTTATTTATTAATTTATTTATATATGTATTATATATCTACAGCCTACACCATTTATTTATTTATTTATTATATATCTATAGCCTACACCATTAATTAATTTATTGTATATCTATAGCCTACACCATGTATTTATTTATTTATTTATTTATTATATACAGCCTACACAATTTATTTATTAATTCATTTATTTATTATATATCTATAGCCTACACCATTTATTTATTTATTAATTTAGTATATATAATTCATTCATATATTCATTAATATAAAGTATATATATAATTATATATATATAATATTATATAATATTATATATATAATAAATAAATAAATAAATGGTGTAGGCTATAGATATATTCATTTATTATATATCTATAGCCTACACCATTTATTTATTTATTTATTCAATTATTATATATCTATAGCCAACACCATTAATTTATTCATTCATTATATATCTATAGCCAACACTATTAATTAATTAATTGATTTATTTTTGACATCTATAGCCTATAACCACCATTCACAAAATCTGTAATAAGCAGTTGACAGAAGATAAATAATAAATTAGACGATAAGTTCAACCACAGACCACTGAGTTTATCTTCTTATCTGCTCTGTAACAAAAGGAGCTGATTTTATTCGGCATAACAAAAGGCAGCTAAGCAGACTTTACCCCAGTGGCCTGAGGACAGACTCGTCAAACTACTGCCCCCAAGACTTCTGGAACGTGGGATGCCAAATTGGTAATGCGCTTTTAACAATTAATGTAAGAACTGGAATCTGGTGTCTAAATCTGTGGTTAACCATCACTTGAAAGTGAACGTTAAATTGCATTATGTCTCTTATCTGCAGTGGCTTTAAATTTCCAGACGGCAGGAATGGAGATGGATCTTAACGATGGACTCTTTAGTCAGAATAACCGCTGTGGATATGTTCTCAAACCTGAGATCCTGTGCAAGACTGAGCTGCGGTTTGATCCAGAGAGACCCATCAGTCACAGTGACTACTGTCCTCTTGACCTCACCATACAGGCATTTAAGTTTTGCACAAATATCTGTTTTGAGAGTACAAATCAAGACTATGACTATGATTTATTCTATCCTATTTTTACTTATTTTTGCCATCTGTATAACTGTCAATTTTCACTTATTTGGCTATTATATGGCAGCTTCCTGCCTTAAAGAATAAGAGGTAGCAAGTGCTTCCTCTAAAGCACTGAAACTAACCACAACCTCATGTCAAACTAGCTCTTGTATTGCCCTTGGGCAGATCTGACCAGGCCCTATCGTACACATTACAGTCCTCACAGATGCTTGAGATTGGGTAGTGTCACTTTGCATAAACGTTACACAGACTATCAGTCTCTGTGTAATATTACCAGTATTTTACTGCTGTATTATATTTCAGAGCAAATTAACAGGCATGTTTACATTATTTTCTGATTAGATTATGTGCTAGAAGTTCAACACCAATGCTTACAAAAGTCAGTAAATAGAACTAAAACATCTGTGTAATCCTCTTAGGTAATAAGTGGACAACAGCTTCCTAAAGTGAGCAAAAAAGAATGCTCAATCGTTGACCCACTGGTAAGAGTGGAAATCTACGGTGTACCCCAGGACCAAACCCAAAAAGAGACCAAATACATAGAGAACAATGGTAAGGAACAAATGTAGTGGTGTCATGTAGTTTTAACAACACTCACAGCCAGCTGCAAAGTCGTTGGCACTCTTAGTTAAAAAGTCTGGTTATTCAGCTTAATTTCAAAGTATCAGCATTTTTTTTTGTTTATGCCTTTTCTCCCCTTTTCCCCCCCGACTTTTTAGCGTGTCTAATTGCCCGATTGCGTCACGCTTCCTCTCCACTAATGCCGATCCCCGCTCTGATTTGAGGAGAACGAAGCTAACCCACGCCCCCTCCGACACGTGCGCAGTGGCCGTATGCATTTTGTCACCCACACTAGGCGAGTGCATATACTGTATGCGAATCAGCCTTGTGTACGGAGAGACACACCCTGATCCACACTCTCTCCCCGCCACTGTGCAGGTGCCATCAATCAGCCAGCAGAGGTCGTAGTGCATCAATTATGAGGAGTCCCTATCCGGCTTAATACCCCACCCCTGTATGAACAACAGGCCGATCATTGTTCATCTGGCCGCTCAGCCCAGACGGATGGCAGAGCTGAGATTCGGTACGATGTATTCGAGATCCCAGCTCCACTGTGCTAGCGTGTGTTTTACCGCTGTGCCACCTGAGCGGGCGTATCAGCATTTTAAATTGTACTTTTTAATACACACATACGAAAAACTTGTGTTGACCACATTAGATATAAAATAGAAAAATAGATAAATATAGCATCACCTCGGCTCAGCCATGCAGTCACTGGTGGGCCCTTGAGCAAGGCCCTTAACCCTCTGCGCTCAAGGAGTGCCGTACAATGACTTCCCCTGTGTTTTGATACGCAAGCAAAGACTTTACTGAACTGGACGTGTACATGTGTATATATGACAAATAAAGGTGTTCCATCTGCCCTAGATTATCCTTAAATGCCTAGATTAACAATCATTTAGACGGTTTAAACAACCTGAGAGGTTATGAACCCGTCTGTAAGGGGGTAAAAGAGTATTTTGGCTCCACACACAATGAGGAAAAAAAAATTAGAAACCCCAAAACTTCCCAAGAATGAAGGATGAACATTTGCAGAAGATAGTAGACTTTTGGGGTCACAGAATCTTTAAACCCACAATTAAAAGCCACGGTATCAAGACGTGGCAGAAAGATTTGTTTGTATCTAACCACAAACATAGGCACTTATATATAGGCAATACTTGTTTTGTTTTTTTCGAGATTCCCCAACATCATCAAGGATTCTAGTTTGATTTTTTTTTACCTTCTAGTGATTTTATGGCAAGGCATAGTGTGTTTTAGCTATTTCCATTTATATCTACTTTAGGTTAAAGTGAGGAATTGTTTCATATTGTCTCTGTAAGGCTTAGTGAAACCATTTCACCCATCTCTACAAAGAGTGGCAATAATTCTGACAGCATATTTGACACCACATGGGGTATTCGGACTGTCCTTAATGCATTTATTTGCCACAGACATTGTGTTAGCATTGATTCTCCCTGCAGGATTCAACCCACACTGGAACGAAACGCTGCACTTTGTGATTCACGCCCCTGAGCTTGCCATGCTGCGCTTTGTTGTGGAAGATTACGACAAGGCGAGCAGGAATGATTTTATCGGGCAGTACACGATTCCTTTTACCTGCATTCAGCCAGGTGAGGCACCAACGAAACATTTCAGTACTGTAGCTATTAAATGTGTTATAAATGATAAAACAGTAAATCATGTAAATGTTTTGTCTTCATTTGCTTTCAGGGTATCGTCACGTCCATCTTCTATCAAGAGACGGCACGAATATTCGTCCATCATCGCTGTTTGTGAACATTAAAATAAAAGAACTTTCCTCAGCAGTATGAAAAAGTCAGTTACAACTGTGTGCCTTCGTAGTAAGAGTGCAGGTGTAAGACTGACCTGTCTCTTATTGAAAACAATATATATACTGTATATGTATGTATATGTATATTATCTGTTTAACTGTAATAAACAGACTGTAGAGCAGCATTTGTGTATCAAAAATATGAAAATTCCAATACAACAACTACAACGATTGGTGTCCTTAATTTTTTGGCATGTTTTTGGAATGTGTTGTAGGTATCAAATGTAGAATAAATGGGTATATATACAAAAACTTACTTAAAACATTTTTGTTCTTCAACTGACGGTCTTTTTTATTAAGGTATATTAAATAAAGAGTATATAAAGTATATAAAATGAAGTTTGGCTCCTTTGGCTTCTCCGGTTTCCGGTCCGTCAGTGTGATTGTGTGTGTGTGTGTGTGTGTGTCCTGTGATGGACTAGCGACTGTCCAGAGCGTTTTCTACCTTTTGCCCAATGAATCAAACCCACTGCAACCCTGACCAGGATAAAACACCACAGGCAATGAATGAAAGACTGAATGAAGTGGTTAAATCTATGAGAGGCCAATTGAGAGATAATCCTGTACAGTGTTTCCCTGCTGATTCCAAAGTATTCAGCTTTTCTATTGGCAACTCATTCCAACAGACAGGCAGTAGTTAATGTTGTATGTATGTAGTATATTGTACTGAGGGCGACCAGGATGACCAGTTATGATCGTTGGAGGTACTCTATACCCCTATGTCTAATTCCCACTGATCTTTTCCACGGAAGTTTTCATATGAATTTATTAGGGAATAAAAACATGCATAAAGTGCCTCCAGTGCACCCAAACGTCCTTGACTGTCACCTCCGTCTAACTGCTGGCAAATTAAAAGAAAGTAAGAAATTGTCCATGTGTATCCATTAAGCTCACAAAATAATACTTTCAGTATCATGCTGTCATGTCCCGTGCTGTCCGTTTCCCTTTTAATGTCCTGAATGCATCTCATTGTATTAGTGATAAACAGTAATGTCCTCCTCATTATCATTTACTTCCACAAACCAAAAGTGACCTTGTAAAGAAAAAGGTAAATACACACTATCACACTGACCCTCTCAAGCACTACCGCACTGTGTGAGTTAGATAGTGCATGCAAACGGGTTTCACAGTGTAAGAGAGACAAACCAACTCTGTGAGAGATAGTTTGGTAGTGCATGAAGGAGGATATGATAATGTGTTATGCCTAGTTCACACTATACGATTTTTGCCTTGATTTTCGCTCGGCGATTGGTCGACGCTAGATTTGCCGGCTCGGGAGCAACTCGGCGTTCGTCAGCAATCGAAACCTGGCTCTCAACAACTACTCAACAACTCGATTTGAAGCGAGATTTCTAGCTCATCAAATATCTGAATCTGAGTTGCCCGACTGGCAATGAGTGCTATGTCAAACAGCCAATGAGAACGCAAGATACGGTGTGGAGTGTAGGGGAGGAGTGTAAAAAGGTGGGACAGGGGCGTAATATAGTTTATATCAGAATACATCAGCACACACACAAGTTATACAGTATTTCTGACCTTATTGTTCTCTACAAAACACACACACTGCATTGCAAAAATATTTATTAACCTCCAACTCACTATAGAACGATCCATGCTGGTCGCGTTGCCAAATCCACTCAGATTCATTTAGTTTTCCTCTTTGATTTTTTGCTGCACATCAGCGCACAAACTTTGATCGCTTGCTACTTGTTGACGTGCATTTTTGGACGTGGTATCGTTACACCCCTCGTCACTGCTTGGGTGTGTTTTCGTGACAAAACGTAGTTTGGGAGACCAGAGAAGCTCGCCTGTGATTCCAGTTGGTGACAGATGGTGTAGTGTGAAACCCCCTATCACCGTCGTGTAGTGTGAACTTGGAATAAGAGAGAATGCAGCCTACATGCCCTCTCATATACTTTAAATCATTTGTCACTGATTAATTTACTAATTTATTCATTTTGTCATTGTATTTCATACAGTTTACCACTGCTATATATCTGTCCGACCTTCTGTCCGTCCACCAACCTATTCACACATTATCGATCTGTACACATTTATCCATCATGTATATAAATACAGTATACACCTTTTTATTCCTTTTCAGAGTAGAAAATAGCAATAAATCATGCACAATTTGCCACTACTGTTCTGCACATTTAAACGAGTCATTTCTATGGTTTTTAAAACTTGCACAAAAACAACTGCAACGTATATTCATGTACATGTATACACAATGACTTTACCTGACATATATCACAGACTCCTTGCATGCTAGGAATGATTTTTCATGCTGAATAATCACTTCACATTTGGTGCAACAGCTTCTGAAAACACTGAAGATTAAAAAAGAGACAATGCTACTGCTCTGTTGTTTTTTCTTCCCCATGTGTGTCCATGTCCACATCTTGCTTTGGCCCATGCTGGCCTTTCTGTAGTGAGACAGCCTGAACGTTCGGGTCCTTGACCACCCCACCCTGCGTGGACTTGTCCGGATGGTGTTTGTGCAGGTGTTTCACCACCTGGAACCTCTGCTTGGCCCGGTAGTTGCAGTGGCGACAGCTGAAGGGTAGCTGACTGGTGTGGCTGAGGTAGTGGTGACGAAGACCGGCCGGCCAGCGGAAGCCCCTGTGACACTGGGAGCAGACGTAGGGCCGGTCATCGCTGTGCCTCTTCTGGTGAGTCCTGAGCAGGAAGCGCGTTTTAAAAGCCTTGCCGCACTTCTCGCAGATGAAGGGCCGCGTATCTCGATGCCGCGTCACACAGTGGATGCGCAGGGCGTCGGCGCGATTGGTCCGATACTCGCATTCCGCACAGGCATACGGTTTGGCTCCTACAAAGCACGAAGAATGAAAAATATGTTATGAAGTAATATTTGAATTAATCTATACTATCAGTACATACATTCATTCTTCAGTCACACCAGGATCTTACAGTCTTATTTGGTTAAATGTTACAGACTAAAATGCTTGATTTTAACTCTCTTTTTTGGGGGGGGGGGGGGGGGGGGGGGGGGGGGGGGCAAATAATAATAAAACTGTACAGATTGTAAATGTGACACAACAGAGAAGCATCAGTCAGAGGTTGTAACTTCAAACCCGGATGATTCAACAGTTCAGCCATGGACACATGAACAAGACCTGGAATGCTGATTCATCTGACCACAATACACGTTTCCACTGTGTAATGGTCCATCCTAGATGCCTCAGAGCCCAGAGAACTCTCTGTATTGTAGAGCTTGATAAAGGTTTGATAAACTAATCCCTCACCCATGTGGTTATATCAGCTAGTGTTGAGTGGAGGCTCTTGATGCGGCGCCGTCTGAGGGATGGAAGATCACGGGCGTTCAGGTTAAGCTTGCGCCCTTGGCCTTCACGCACTAAAATTTCTCCAGATTCCTTGAATGGTTTAATGATATTCTGCACTGTAGAGGGAGAACATGCAAATCCCTTCCAATCTTTCTTTGAGGTTCATTGTTTTTAAACATTTCAATCATTTTCTCACACATTTGTCATTCATTACGAGCCCTAAATTGTCCCCGTCTCAACTATTTTTGGAATGTGTTGCAGGCCTGAAATGCAGGAATGGATGTTTATTAACAAATGAAATGAAGTTAAGCAGATAAAACATAAAATATTTTGGGTTCAAACTGTCTGCAATCAAATAAAAGTCAAAGTAAATGTAAGGAACCCTGTGTTTTTATTTTATTTGCCTTTTTCATACTGTCCCAACTTTTTCTGATTTGGGGTTGTAAATAAAAGAAGTACTTCATACATACCTGAATGTTTGGTCATGTGGTATTTTAACTGATTGATCCATTTGCATTTGTACCCACACTCTGGGCAGAGGTACTTGCGCTCGTCCTGATGAATTCTCATGTGATACTGTACAGAGACAGAGACGAACAATATTACACCGTCTGTCTGATATAGGATTTGTTACTTGTGTTTAATAAAGAGTTGAATTCCACACACCAAACACATTCCACAGCATATTAGAAGAACTGAATGAGCAGCCACAGCAGATCATTCCACTATGTGCATATGTCATTTGGCACAGTTTGTACTATTAATCCAGGGTTGGAACCAACAAGTGCCCCCCCCCATGGCTAGATTCATGTAATGCCATTTATCGCCCATATTCATGAGCTCAACGCTTGACCCCAGAACAGTCACACGCAGATCTATTGACTTTTAAAGCTGTGAAGTTCTCGTGTATTGTCCTCCACTCCTGACCAAGAGTCGCGACCAAGATGCCGATCCCCGCTCTGATTGAGGAGAACAAAGCTAACCCACGCCCCCCCGACACGTGGGCAGCATGCCATATGCATTTTGTCACCAACACTTTGACGAGTGCAGTGCAGATCAGCCCTGTGTACGGAGAGACACACCCTGAGAGCACTCTTTTCCCCTTCTCTGTGCAGGCACCATCAATCAGCCAGCAGGGGTCGTAATTGCATTAGTTATGAGAGAGAGAGACCCTATCCGGCTTAGTCTCACCCCTACCTAAACAGGCCAAACGTTGTTCATGTGGCTTCTCAGCCCAGCCGGCAGACAGAGCTGAGATTTGATACGACGTATTCGAGATCCCAGCTCTGGTGTTCTAGTGTGTGTTTTTACTGCTACACCACCTGAGCGGCCACAGAGGCTAATTTTTAATATCTGTTTAATATTTTTGTTATTTCACCACATTTGTTGAGCTATAGGGAAACTGTATTTGTACTGCACCAATCAGGAGCCTGTTCTCCTTTTCCCTGATATAGAAAATTATGACATTATGGTTAAATTTTGTTTGAAAAAGGGGGGAAAGTTCTATTTTTTGATTTTGGCAGTCCAGAATAAGGTTATAGAATGTTTTTGATGATTAGTGACAATGTTACAGAGGTGATGGGTGTTTCATACCTTCAGTCGGGAAGGATCGGCGCAGGTGTAGTCGCATTTATCACAGCGGTACGGTTTCTCTCCTGTATGTATACGAATGTGCCAGGTGATTTTCAGTTTGTTCCGGGTCGAGAAGTCACACTCGGTGCACTTATAGTGACAGGTACCACCGTGTGATCGGACGTGTTGGTCAAACACCAACTGGTGGACACAAGCGAAGCTGCAGATGTCACACTTCAGGGTTTTCTCCTCGTCGGGTCCGTTCTCATGCTCGTCCATGATGTGCTGGATGAGCGTCAGCTTCTTCGCTGTGGTGAAAGCGCAATCCGGGCACCGGTGCACACGGAAGACCTTGCTGCGATCGGGCGTCTCTTGTGAGGTGACGTTTGTATTTTGAGAATGTTCACTGTGCAGATGGGCTTTAAGGACAGCCTGGGTGCTGCACGTGAAGCTGCACTGAGAGCAGCGATGTTTGCTGGAGGTCTGGTGTGTTCGCTTAAAGTGCTGTTTTAATGCAACGTCTGAGCTAAAGCTGGCGTCACAGCGGCTGCAAGGGTGGCTCAGATCTCCGGTGTGGCAACTCACGACGTGGCGGCTGATGTCGGTAGGGTTGTAGCCTTTGTAGTCACACAGAGAACAGAAATGCGTCGGCTTCCTGTCATGGATGCGCTGGCGATGTAGGCGTAGCTTGGACGAGGTGCCAAAAGTCTGGTCGCAGAGTTCACACCGATGCCGGCCGATACCCGTGTGCAGGGACTCGTGGGCGTCGAGGCGGTGGCGGCGCGCCGTCGTGAAGCCGCAGAAACGGCAGCAGAACGGACGGATGCCCTCGTGCTTCAGGGCGACGTGCTGATTCATGCGTCGCTCCTGCTTGCAGGTAAAGGGGCAAAGCTTGCAACAGAGTTCAGCCTGTTTGCCTCGTTTAACACCCTTGTTTTTACCGTGTATCAGGACGTGATGATTTAGAGATTTCTCTGATTTTGTGACGTATGAACAGTGCTGACACTGGATCTCACCCGGCTTCAGACATCCCCGTTTCTCGTGACTGGTTAACGCTCTCTTTTGTTGGCAAACAAACGGGCATTTTGGACAGGAAAAGCGTTTTAGAGTCTTTTTTCTTTCCAAATCTTCTTCACAGTTTCCATCTTCTTCTCGACGTTCTGGCTCTCCATCCATCTGACTTGGTTTGTTTTCTGGATTTGCGGCATCTTTATTTACAGCCAGGTTTCTTTTTGATGTGCTTTCCGTGCATTGTGCGCAGTGCCGAGCTATCGTAGCTTTCCTCGTACATGAAAAGGAGCAAGAATTGCATCTAAACTTTCCATCATAATCACTGTAATCGATTGACGCACTTTGAGTGACGTTCTCCTCACTGTCGGTCACTCTGTCGTGACCGTTCCTTTGTGCTTCCTCCTGGCTCTGATCAATCACGATATCTCTCAAAGCGTTCCCTGCGCAGGTCTTCCTATTCTTCTTCTGTACAGCAGGACACTTCCTGAGCCGGTGGGTGTTTAAAGAGCGTCGCTGTTTAAAGCACAAGCCGCAGTCCTGGCACCGAAGAGCTGCTTTCGTCACCCGGCAGGACGATCTGCAGTGCAGCAGCAAGGCCGCCTGCCTGTGCGTCACATAAGAGCAGTGATCGCACCGGTACACGTTTTGTTCGGTCTGAACCACCAGCATTTGCACTCGACCCTCCAGGATCAGGGCCTCTGCCTGGTCTTTGTCCTGCCTCCTCATGACCTGGAGCTGAGTCTCCAAACCTGCTGCCTCGGTTGCTGAGGTCTCATTCGCTCTGTCTGGTATCTGGTCTTCTATGGCGCTACTTTCCTCACAGTTTGGCACCAACTCGTCCTCTTCCTCGTCACTTACAGATCCGTTAGGGAACTGAGGATCATCAGATAAGGGGCAGGAGCTTGGGGAGTCCCCGGTTGGCTCGCTTGAAGGCATGACTCCCTGGTTTTCGGTCTCACAATGTGAAGTCTCTGGGTTTTCCTCGTCAGCGTTTGAAGATGGCGTTAGAAGACCACGTTGCTCTTGGTCTTTAATAACTTTGGTCGTCTCTTTCTCAGATACATTAGCATCAGAGCTGCCCTGAGGCTCTGAGGTCTCGTCATTTGCTATTTCACAGCTTTTAAGAGTCTGAAGACCAATACTTTCCGAGACCACTTGCTTGTTTTTTGAATCGCTTCCAGAACCCACTTCTCTTTCAGAGACATTAGAGTAAAAGCTCTGCATCTCATCGACGGAGTTGTTCCGTCTCTCTTTCTCTGCGTACATTTCCAACCACTTGGCATCCCCAGGCACGTACCCATGGACCTTCCGTTTGTGCAGAAAGAGCCCTGTGTTGCTGAAGGTGGTGTAGGAGCAGAGGGCGCAGCGAAACTCTTTTGTCTGGGTGTGTTTGCAGTTTTCATGGTTGTGCAGAGCTTGGCGGTACTTTGTGGAGTAAGAGCAGAACTTGCACCGGTAAACTCGAGGCTGGTGATTTTCTCCTGATGAGTGTTTGAGCTGCATGTGCTTGAGCAGTTCGGTCTTTCGCTTACAGGTATAGGCGCACACCTCACAAATCAGAGAGTTCGCTTGATGACGGAGCTTATGGCTGTTCAGCTGGTCAATGCGGTGACAGCGATACATGCACTGGTTACACTTGTACCTGACAGGGAACAGCAAATATAGACATTTATAAAAGCGTCAATGCGTTTGACCTGATTTCAGGTGTTAAAAAAACACAAAAGCAATAACAAAGGATTTATTTTTGAGTCTTTAACAAGTCAAAGCCAGGTACAAATGCCATACACACTGATCAGCCATAACATTAAAACCACCTCCTTGTTTCTACACTCACTGTCCATTTTATCAGCTCCACTTACCATATAGAAGCACTTTGTAGTTCTACAATTACTGACTGTTGTCCATCTGTTTCTCTGCATGCTTTGTTAGCCCCCTTTCATGCTGTTCTTCAATGGTCAGGACCCCCACAGGACCCCCACAGAGCAGGTATTATTTAGGTGGTTCTCAGCACTGCAGTGACACTGACATGGTGGTGGTGTGTTAGTGTGTGTTGTGCTGGTATGAGTGGATCAGACACAGCAGCGCTGCTGGAGTTTTTAACACCGTGTCCACTCACTGTCCACTCTATTAGACACTCCTACCTAGTCGGTCCACCTTGTAGATGTAAAGTCAAAGACGATCGCTCATCTATTGCTGCTGTTTGAGTCGCTCATCTTCTAGACCTTCATCAGTGGTCACAGGACGCTGCCCACGGGGTGCTGTTGGCTGGTTTGGTTGGTGGACTATTCTCAGTCCAGCAGTGACAGTGAGGTATTTAAAAACTCCAGCAGTGCCTCTGTGTCTGATCCACTCATACCAGCACAACACACACTAACACACCACCACCATGTCAGTGTCACTGCAGTGCGGAGAATGATCCACCACCTAAATAATACCTGCTCTGTGGTGGTCCTGTGGGGGTCCTGACCATTGAAGAACAGGGTGAAAGCAGGTTAAAAAAGCATGTGGAGAAACAGATGGACTACATTCAGTAATTGTAACTGATAAAATGGACAGTGAGTGTAGAAACCAGGAGGTGGTTTTAATGTTATGGCTGATCGGTGTAAGGACGTGTTTTGATCGGTTTAGCGTTGAGGAACTTCGGTGGATTTCAGACAGTTCCTGTTCAGTCTGATCAAACTAAACACTGGTGTGCATTACTGCTTTTTAACACTATACTATTGTGTGTAGCTGACAATGCATAGCAATAGACATACTACAGTTATTGTAAACTGACAAAGTACCTGTACCTGATCAAATGACCAATCCAGTACAATTGTATGAAACACAACAAGTAGGGGGGATATTATTATTATAAAATCTGGCGATGGTTTAGTTTCTACATCATTCTATGGGTGTGGTGCTTGTGGCTATGAGCTAACTGTACTACAGCAGTGGCAGGTGAAAAGAAGAAGTAAACATTAAACAATAGTACAACACAATACACACCTGAGATCGCCGGTATGTTTGCGCATGTGAACGTTCAGGTAGTGCTTCCATTTGGTAACGTAACCGCATTCTGAACACATGTGCTGCTTGTCGTCGGAGTGTGTCAGCATGTGTTTCGAGAGGTACGTCTCGTCCCGGCATCGGAACTCACACAGCGCGCATTTGTGGGGCTTTTCACCTGCAGAAAACACAGTACAATACTACAGCGTGTAAAACGGCAAGTCTGAACATCTGTCCGAGTCTGAATCAGGGTGAGAATGAAAGATTTGAGAGAGAACTGGTCCATCATTATGGTTCAGTATGGTGCAATTTTAGGTAGAGCTAACACACAAATCAGGTCCTACATGTATATAAAGTATTTTTATAGTGACATTCTGGCGCAGCTATGAGACCTAATGTTTAGCTAACAGGAGACTTCACCATTACAATAATTATATGGTTTTTATATCTGCACTCATCTAAAGCAAACTTGAAGCATGTGCAATACCTTTTTAAAACAGTGAAACATTTGTTCTTCGTGTGTGTAAGGAGACGTTTATGGCCCTGTTTAATTTAAAACTGTAAACAGACGTCTAAACGAGACACGGGCCGGCCTTGCAGAATCACGTCGATATATCATGGGGAAAAAGTAGGGTCTATAATTTAGGCTGTATATCCATTGGGCTATGTTCAGAGTAAAACCTTGAAACTCGACAGCGATTGGTTCTGGGAGTGACGTCAAGTTTTAAAGACGTTGAGTTTCAAGGTATTTTTTCCCATAAAGATGTTTAGGAAACCTGTTAATGCGTTCATGGTCCCGTGGAGCTGCAGATATTTTAGGCTCATGTCAAATAATGAGGTTGTTTTTGACACTTATACACTGAAAATAACACAAATATCATAAAAAAACACTGAAATACAATTAAAAACAGTTCAAAATAAATAACTGGGGTGCCCAGGTGGCGCAGCGGGATGTTCTGCTAGCACACCAGCGCCGAGATTCTGAACTCGGCGTTGCCACCGGTTGGCTGGGTGCCATCTAGCAGGCATAATTGGCAGTGCCTGCAGGGAGGGATGACCAGTTTATGTGGGCAGGGTCTTCAAATGCTGTGTAAGGACCCTGATTGGCGGACAGAGACGCCTGTGCAGAGTGCATGGGTGGAAAAGGGTTCCGTTAAGGGCTGCACGCGGGCGTGAGCAGCAATGTAACCACCTCAACTGCAAAAAATCAGGGATCCCCCAGCAGCGGAAGACAAATTGGCTACGCTAATTTGGAGAAAATGGGAGAAAAATGCATAAAATATGTATATTAAAAAAAAAAAAATATATATATATATATATATATATATATATATATATATATATATATATATATAAATAACTGTTGCACAAAACTTAACGTGACTTATCGTACTAAAAGGCCACAGTGTCCTGGGTTCCAGCAGAACTTTATGTCACGGCCACGGCTTTTTAATTCAGCAACTAGGTAAACAATAACACACATTATAAACAGAAATCCTCACCAGTATGCATCAACATGTGTCTTTTCAGAACTCTTTTGTGAGCAGTGACGAAGCTGCACTCTTGGCACTTGTGTGTTTTCTCGTTGGCATGAAGGTGCCCAACATGCTGCTCAAATTCCACCGGATTGAAGCTGGTAAAAGAACAGAAGCTGCACCTGAGCTGAGTCTCTCCGGCGTGGCCCTGTCGCCTGTGCTGCTGAAAACGGCTCTTGTTGGAACACGAGAAGTCGCACTGGGTGCAGTGGAAGGCCTGATGTGTGCGGAAATGAGCCTCCATGTCGTCTTTACTCCTGAATAAGGCACAGCACGCGTGGTGAGTACACTCTACAGCCTCGACACCGTGTTCATCCAGCAGGTGCTTCTGGAGCAGCTTCTTGTCTGAGCTCTGAAAGGAGCATCCTTGGTGCAAGCAGGGTAAGGGTTGCCCTTGGTGTGAGATCTGATGAGACTTCATGTGCAGCTTTAGTGCCTGACTCTGCCCAAAGCTTGTTTGGCAAGTCGGGCACGTGAAGAGTTCACTGGGATCCTCAGTCTCTTCTTGATGGCCATGGACGCTGGTGATGTGGCGACGCAGTGTGTTCCGTTCCACCGTGCCGTACTCACACAGGTGACAGCGGTGCAGCTTCTCACCAGATTCTCGTAACATGTGAATGCGCAGTTTGCTCTTGCTGGTGAAGAAGTTCTTGCACGTGGGGCACTGTAGACTGGGGTCTGGGAAATGCAGGCGCATGTGCTCTTTCAGGTGCGAGCGAGTCTTGAAGCAGCGCCGGCATTCTGTGCATATGTGAGTGCGGAAGATGTGTTCGGTACCCTCTGCCACGTGCTCTAGAATATACAAAAATAATATGACACATCCTGGATGCATTAAAAATAATGATAGATGCACCAAATGCACTAGAGGGCCAGAACAATGCAAACACCTGAGATAATTATTGCGTTTATATGTTTTAGCCAAACCCATAGATCTCCCAATTTTTTATTGTGAATCCGCTGCCACTTGCACAACCCTCAGTCTGATCGAGAAAACCCGAATCACCCCACGCCCCCTCTGACACATTTCCAATCTGTGGCCTCTTCTCGTCACCTGTCAGTGTAGGGTTCCCACAGAGCCGTATCACATACAGAGAGACACGCTAAGCCCCATGTGATTACCCCCCACTCACATAGGCAGCCGGACTAGTCCTGGACATCACATAAAGAAGCAGCAGTGATAAGAGATGCCGTTCGACCTTCCACCCCTCAGACACAACCAGCCCACTGTGTTTGTGTGGATGCTGAAGCGGTGTGTCAGGATAGATGGGGGGTGTGAATTAAATAAATATCCCACTATGACACTGACCATCCTTTCCAGAGGAAAAACCTCTAACAAAGTAAGGTACTATTTTTTTAGTATAAAAAAGGACAAATGGTCGTTTACCTTGGATACCTGGCGCTACAGATGTTTTTCCTTTCTGAACTGATGTTTTCACTCCTTTGCTTTGCTTTTTCTTTGCTGGAGGCCGTGCGAAATCTGCATCCGCATTCACGTCTTGAGATAAAGCTGGACGATTTTGCGAGTTTCTCTTTTTGCGAGCCTCTTGTTTGCTTTTCCTACTCACCGTCTCATTTCTGTCTTGTAAAATAACTCTCTCCAGGTCACCAGCTTGTACAGAGATCAGAGGAAAGGTGCAGTCAGAAATACAAATAAGTAAACAGTTTATTTTTTCTGGACGTCCTCGTGTCCTAATAAAAGCGAATACTCCGTCTGGACTTACCTCTGTTAGAAATCTCACTGCCAGATTTCTTACTGCACTCATCTAGCTTTTGTTCTTCCATCTTTTCTACAGTTAGTAAGTTTTCCACGTGAACATGCTGAATTAGGCTGCATCAGATTTTAGGATGATGGGATGATCCTCATCACAAGGTCTCCACAAGTATCCCTGTAGTTTATCCTATAAAACAAAATGAGTAATGATTCTGGAAAACAGACAACAAGAGTGAGAATGTGAGTGGACATTCAGGTATTGAGCCTTTAATGGTCTTACCAAGAAAATAACGTTTAAAAATGATTTATTAGCATTTTTTAGTTTCTTGGGACTATATATCAACAACAAACAATTAAACAAACCACAGATTCTCTTTTTAAATTGCATTTTACAGAATGTCCCAACGTTTCTGATCTTCCTTCTGGATCAGTAGCTATGTGCTAACATTTACATTTACATTTTCAGCATTTAGCAGACGCCTTTATCCAAGCGACTTACAGTACTGTGACAGTATACAGCCTGAGCAATTGAGTGTTAAGGGCCTGGCTCAAGGGCCCAACAGCAGCAACCTGGCAGTGGTGGGGCTTGAACCTGTGACCTTTTGATTACTAGTCTAGTCCCTTAACCGCTAGGCTACAACTGCCCTAACACTGGACACCAGTGTTTGAGTAAAGTGGCACATGAACCTAGCTCAGACTTCCACGTCTTATTGTTCGTGTTCATGTTTTGACAGCTTGCAGAGTAAATTTAAGCAATACTGTATATTTTAATGAGCTTCTACCAAACGGTTGTTTGTTTATTATGATTTTAATGTCATGTCATTCATGACAGGAACGATAGTTACTCGTTACACAAGATTCATCAGTTCACAAGTTTATTATCAAACACAGTCATGGACAATTTTGTATCTCCAATTTACCTCACTTGCACGTCTTTTTACTGTGGGAGGAAACCAGAGCACCCGGAGAAAACCCACGCAGACACGGGGAGAACATGCAAACTCCACACAGAAAGACCAAACAGCTGAGGTTAGAAAGGCTGTTTTCTTAAAACCACAGTGTCATCTACCAATATTTTTGAGTTTAACACACGTCAACCAATGTGTAGATACGGCCCAAACACTCACTCACTCACTTTCTTATCCACTTATACAGTTAGGGTCGCAGGTGGGTGCTGGAGCCTATCCCAGCTTTTCAGTGGGCGCAAGGCACACAGTAACACCCTGGACAGGGCACCAGTCCATCGCAAGGCAGACACACACACACACCCATTCACCTATAGGGCAATTCAGTGTCTCCAATTAACCTGACTGGACGTTTTTGGACTGTGGGAGGAAACCCAGGCAGACACGGGAAGAACATGCAAACTCCACACAAAAAGGACCCGGACCACCCCATCTGGGGATCGAACCCAGGACCTTCTTGCTGTGAGGCGACAGTGCTACCCACCGAGCCACAAGATTACTTAAATACCCAAGTATTTAGACTTAAAGTAAGCTCAACTAAATGTCTGAGCAGACCATTAAAGGGTTAAACTTGTATTAAATGCATTACAGAGACACAAATTAAAAAAACTTTAAATAAAAAATAAAGCTATTTTGATCACATGTATTTTAATATTAGTAAAACTGTAGTTCATGGTACTCACACTAATTCTAGATCCTAGTTAAGCAACAGTGTTAAATATAAACACCATGATATTTAAATAATGTTTGAATTAAGTGACATATTTCACCAGTAACTGATATTTTTAATGCATGTTGTGTTTTAGAGACAGTAAAAGGGATTTACTGTAGTTACGTTTATACAGAAACAGAATCATGACCTACTGCATGAATTTCAGACGGTTTTCAGTCTACAAAACAAAGCACTGTTCACCAGGTTACTGCTGTTTATTTAACACGATAGCCAAATAACACGACTTGTGAAGATGAATTTGCATCGATATTTCGATATTTAAGCTGTTTTGTATTTTATCTACTAAAATAAACATTAGGCTGTTTAAATTTAACGCGTTTTATCAACACTTACCTGAATACAAAATGTGGCGTGGGCGGCGCCATGAAGAATCCGCTGCATTAAAACACTTAAAGAAAATACTCTCTTTCTTACGGCTAAAACATAAACATAATAAAATAATAAACAAGCCGTTAAATCTAATAGATTTTCATGTTTTAAAATATTGTTCCTTGCGTGGTTTGTATTAAAACATGGAACTATTTTGGTTCTAGACGTTTCAGACGGGAGTATTATCCTAAACAACATGAGCGTCACGGTGACACCACGTGGTTTGTCCTTCGAGGTTGTCCAATGAGACTGATCAGGGACGCTGTGTAAGCCTGGGTGTGATGTTCCATTAAACCATGAGGTTTAAACGATGCAGTGAAATGCACGTCTTATTAAGGTAAGTCATTATTTCTGCTGTGTAGCTGATACACCCAGTTGCCTGGATTTTAGCTGTTAACAGTGACATTGATTCAGTTTGCAGATAAACTGAGTGAAACAAGAATTAAACATCTTTATATGTTATTATTTAATATCAGTTTAGTGCATATACACTATTTAAATGTTCTTTTGATTGTGAAACGTGTTTATATGAGTAAATAAATGTGTATAAGCATAAGCAAAGGGTTGAAACTAATTGATATGTGAATGTAAAATAGAAGATTTTATCCAAAGTACTTCTTTATCTTAAAGTACTGTGACAGTATACAATCTAAGCAATTGAGGGTTAAGGGCCTTGCTCAAGGGCCCAACAGTGGCGACCTGGCAGTGGCGGGGCTTGAACCGGCAACCTTCTGAATACTGGACCAGTACCTTAACCACTAGGCTACACCTGCCCTAAAGATGACTCTAGATGACTATTATTAAAATTAAAAAGTATATTATTAAAAAGTATTTTATTATTAAAATACTTGTGTGAATTGCACCTGTTTATTTTATCTCAAAAGTTACTGGTTGGGAATATTTACACAATAATCAGCAACTGATCAGCTGAAAGTTTTACATTATAGAATTATAGAAAGAAAAAAACACCAGAATAAAAAGCTTAAGCATCTCTGTTAGAACAAGAGTTCAAGAGGGGCTTTATTGTCATTTCAGCTCTATACAAGTACATACTGAAATGAAACAACGTTCCTCCAGGACCGGGACCGGGATGCAACACAGAACACAAAGTGCAATACAATACAGTACACAGTGCAGATAAACAACAGTACAATAAATACAAAAGATGCTTCTAAGCTATAAAGTAATTAAAGGAGACAAGTGTAGAGACAAGTGTAGTGATGGCCAGTACGTGGTACTGAGTAAATAGTGAGTGAGGTAAAAATGGACAGTGAGTGTAGAAACCAGGAGGTGGTTTTAATGTTATGGCTGATCAGTGTATACCAGAGTGAGAATCAATTACTAGTCATGGTTAACAATGTAATAAAGCATTTTACATAATTGTTATATATCTCATGTTTAGTGTATTGACTTTTGACAGCATTTATAGCGCACAGCAGAAGTCTAATTACCTAAACTTCTCTTAGAATGGAAATCTAGGGGCAGTTGTTGTGCCTCAAACACTTACTGTGCAATAAAAATGATTTGCCCGCTCCTGTTTTCTTTTATTCTTGTATAATTGTTACACCAGTCTTTCTGCAGCTCCTTTTCACTGATAAACAGGTAGAGGGCAGCTTACAAATCCAGTAGATCTTTAAATCAGACACAGTCAGTATATTTACACCTACACTTACAAAATGGTCCTATATAAGACCTAACAATTTGGACATTAGTGTTTATTTAGCTAAGCAAGTCATTTCTTTCTTTCTTCTCTTTTTTTTTTTTTTATTGTTGCAGGGTCCATCTTGTTTTTCGCTTACATCGGCGTAAAAAATGTTAAATAAATTCATAATGAAAATGAGCTAAGAGCGACATTTTCCCGCAACCTGTTCGCATCCGTTGCTGCTGAGTGTCAGGCTTTGTGTTTTAAAATGTAAACAATCGCAACATGAATTATAGGCAAGTTCATTAATGATTAAATTAAATTCACACTCAATAAATACTTGTAATTTAGACTATATTTAAACAGCCTTGGTGTACTAAAACACTTAATGACGGTTAATATGTTAATATGGCATTGCAGCCTGCAGATATTCTCTTGCTGGCTTGCTGGAATGATTTAAATGTATTTTTTCGTTGAATAAAAATGTATTGAAACGAATAATAACTTAAAATGTAGTATATATTGTTATGATAATTATACCTACTAAATAGATGGTTAATAGTGGCGCGATAACCATGCTAGATCTCGTAGTAGTAACGAGCCGGTGCCAAGGACATCAGATCCGCGTCAGACACACGCACGCACACACACACACACACACGCGCGCGTGTATTAGTGCACCGAGCACCATCAGAGAGAGTTTTAGTGCCACCGGGAACATCGCTACCCCACTCGGATCCTCTCTAAACAACATCAGGTGAACGTGGTTTTTCTAGCGCGCATGAACGCAGGTTTAAACTCTTACAGACTTTATTCTTTATTCTAATTTTTTTTTTTTTTTTTACCATATTTTGATTAGATGTGTGTTTAAAATATTTAGCCTAAACACTTTTTTTTGTTTCACAGTGTATATCTAGTCTAGGCTAGAAGCTAAATTTAAACCTTTTTTTTAATAGAGAAAAGACGCGCATCCCTGCTCTGTTCTGTATTTAACATTAAACACGCATTTCATTGGTCTTAAAGCCGTCTCATCTTCGTCATTATAAAGCAATAATATACCGAATCATAGCCTAACAATAAAGCTTGTTTATATAGCTCTAAAATCCAGATCAATTAAGTAATTTTCAAAAACACAAAAAATGGCGATATAACCGCATACAGGGATGGACTGGCCATCGGGAGGGTCGGGAGTTTTCCCGGTGGGCCGCTGAGAGAGTGAAAAATACATTCTGTTTTAAATATTCCTGAATAATAATCCTGAAGTGTACATTGGCCCACCACAGTATCCTCGCTGCATGTCCATTGGCCAATCACAGAAATGTCCCTCCCCCAGGATAAACCGTAATCACAAAAACTATGAATGAGTGCGAGATAACAGTGTTGCCCACTTAGAGACTTTGTCGCTATATTTGGCGACTTTTCAGACCCCTCTAGCGACTTTTTTTTTTTTTTCAAAAAAGCGACTAGCGATAAATCTAGCGACTTTTTCTGGTGTTATTGGAGACTTTTGGAGACTCGAACGTGAAAACACATATTGTTCTGCAGTTACTGTCCTCAACGAGCAGCGGGTCCTGCCGTGAGCCCCTCCCTGTATCACAGTCAGAGTTGCCAGATTGGGCGGTTTTCCACCAAAATGAGCGGATTTTGTTGGAAATTGGCAGGGAAAACACTTTGGCAGGTGGACAAAATTTGGGCTGGTTTGTAATCATTTTGGCAGCTTAAAATATAAATAAAAAAGCTATTGCTAAAGCAGGTGGAATATAAATAGGTTTTTTTTTACATGCAAAGATTTGTGTGTCCTAACAAATCATTCATTTTACAAACTTGGCAGGCTACTTTAAAGACATGCAAGCATAATTTGTCCTTTATAATGTATAATTACTGATCTGTACATTTTAAGATATTAATTTGTAGGTCATGAAGGTTTAGCTGGTTTATTATTTGTGAAATGCTAAACATCATCTGCTTTTCCTGTGTTTTGGGCGTTTTATCATGCACTTTGGCTGAAAATTACTGTCGCAATCTGGCAACCCTGCCCAGAGTAGCTCAGTGTTGTCTTAAAAAACAAAAACAAACCACGAATCAACAGAACGTTCATTTGTAGTTCTAAACATATTTAGGGTGTTTTTACCCACTTTTTGTCTCTCCCACGATGTTATTCCTCTTCTACAGCGTCAATTACATGCAAATGGATCATATGCAAATTAGGCGATGGCGTAATTTAGCGACTTCTAGCGACTTTTAGGACAGCCAATAGCTGCCTTCCTTACTGAGGAGTTGGCAACACTGCGAGATAGAGAAAGGGTCGAAAAAGCGTAAAGGAGGTGCAGAAAAAGCCCGTGATAAAAAAACAGAAGAAGCTGCAGGCAGATGCAGAAAAGTGCAGGAAACGTTCCAGAACCCTCCGCGAAAGGTGAAAATCCGCGAAGTAAAAACCATGTGTTTATATGGTTATTTTTATAACCCGATTCCATTGGCTTTAGCATATAGCATCTTGTCATTAAAACCAATGGATTCAATATAACATTTCCCTTCATGTAACGATAAGTTACATTTCCTGACATCCCAAACTTGCAAATAAAAACACTCTGTACAAGTTTATACAAGTTAAGAATCAGTAATATTTTATTTACGTTTGAAAAGAACTCCATTCGTTTGTCCGCACCGTCACTTGATCACTAAGGCAGCGTTTTTGAGTGAAAATAACGTTGACATGTTAAGAAGTGAGGATTTTAAGTCATCTAGGATTTGGAACAGCCTCCTTATCGGGAGCGCAGCACAGCATGATGTAAAATGCGTCTATGTAGAGAGAGAACGAGCTTTTCGAACACATGCCACTCTACGCATCTTGACCAATCACGTGCGGCTTTAACAGAAAAAAACCGAATCGAATCCCGTCGTTCACTTTAAAGAGCCGGCTCCTTTAGTCAGATCGTTCGCGACCGACCCATCACTAGCAGAAATCCGCGATTTATATTTAGACATGCTTGCAAATAAAATCCGCGATAGAGTGAAGCCGCAAAAGTCGAAGCGCGATATAGCGAGGGATTACTGTAAACACTATCTTGTCCTCTGTAATACAGAAAGGAAAAATGCAGGTGTTCAGGACATTTTTAGAGTGATTATGTTCACAGCGCACATGGTTAATTTCCCTTGTCAACATATGGGTCATTCTATAATTTGGGGTACATTTCACATCACCAAAAAAGTACAAAAACAGTGTTCTCTCTCAATAAAACAATCAGTGGTTCAAGTTAATATATTCCTTTAGTGTAACATATCCACTAGTTGCAAAGCTTAAACATAATTTTTTTTAATTTTTATTTAAAAGGGACAGTAGATGTTGACTACTAGGTAACTTAGTTGACAGGTAACATAGTTGACAATTTCCCTATTTTGACCCATAACTTCAGTGGTAGACCTTGCCTGGCTGACCACATTTCTTGAACAGAATAACGTTTAATTTGAACATACATTTGAATAAAAATTATTTTAAAAAATTGTAACCATGACAATGTATGTAACATAGTTGACAGTCAATTAATATACTCATTAACAATGTTCTATTATAGATAAAATATTTTAAAAAATAAGAGGACATTCAACACAGTTTGTTCAATATACCCTCCACAGAGAAAAATGATATCATGTAATGCTGGTCACATAGTTTTATAACAAACCATTTTTGAGTTGCTGAGTGGGGTTCTGTTAGTAACATAGTTGACAGAAGTTTTGCAGACATTAATAAATAAAGATATTTAAATTATTTAAAAGAGAAACTCAATTTTATTTTATTTTTCTTTAGTATTTAAACTTTTGAAATAAATAAAAAAAATAGATGTTGTTGCCCTTAATGATTTTATTCGTTATTTTGAAACCAAGGCCCCCTCAACTTAAAAAATGGACACAGCAAAAACTGTTCATTTAGGAACATCATGACAAATTTCAAGCTAAATGAAGCATATGATGCACATAATGTTTTTGTGATATTACAACATGTTTTCCATTAATAGGTAAAATATGACATTTTTAAAGAAAATAGTTAGAATAAATATAATTATTATCATTGGACATGGAATGTACCCCAAATTATAGAATGACCCATATAAAGTATTTATTTCTTTGCTCATCAGAGCCATGCACTAATTTGGAACAAACGTGAATCACGTGTGAATAAAAGTGCGAAAAAAGCATATTTACCAGTGTTAAAGGTTTAATGAAAGAAAGGTTTAATTTTATTTCTTGCGGTTTAATGAGACAGGATGGGAAAATCCAATAGAACCATTTAAGAAATTGTACATTTTATGTGTGTGATAGATGGATAGAACTATTAATCCCAAAGGAAAGTGTTGGAAATATATATATTTGTTTGTAGTTATTTTTTTTATTATTTTAATTTTTATTATAGTGAGTTATTAACTTCAGTGGTAAGATAGATGAAAACTATTAATATCAATCATCTAACATTTGATTAGGGGGTGATATGTGTGGTGCAATGTGCTTGTAGTGGGCTGGTCAAGAAAAAAGTCCAGGGCTGAATTTTGTTCCCAGTCCAGCCCTGACCGCATACCGCGATATTGAGACAGGCTGAATATCGCAAGGGGAAATTCTTTCACCGCGACAGCCCTATGGGATACTTCTGAACATGTCTGTTGACCACTTGTTTTACAGAGTCCAGAGCTGACCAAAGGCACAACCTTGCTCCTGATTCTTTGTATGAAGGACTAACAGAAGGACTAGCACAATGCCTCTTTCAGATTTCCTCGCCGCATTAAAAGGCAACCCTTACTTCGAGGCCGGTTTCGGTCTGGTTAGTGTCGGCACAACACTCGCCCTCTTCAGGAAGGGGGCTCAGATAGGGATGGTGTTCTTCAGGCGGAACTACATGATCACTCTGCAGGTTCCCAGCAGAGACAAGAGTTACAACTGGTTGCTGAGCTGGATCACCAAACACACCCAGCACACGCAGCATCTGAGCGTGGAGACCTCGTACCTGCAGCATGAAAGCGGGCGGGTCAACACACAGTTCGATTTTCACCCGAGCCCTGGAAACCACATCATCTGGTAAAGAACCTTCCTATATTTATTTATTCGTTTATTAGGATTTTAACGTCATGTTTTACACTTTGGTTACATTCATGACAGGAACGGTAGTTACTCATTACACAAGATTCATCAGTTCACAAGTTTATATCGAACACAGTCATGGACAATTTTGTATCTCTTTGTACTGTGGGAGGAAACCGGAGCTCCCGGAGGAAACCCACGCAGACACGGGGAGAACATGCAAACTCCACACAGAAAGGACCCGGACCGGCCCACTTGGGGATCGAACCCAGAACCCTTCTTGCTGTGAGGCGACAGTGCTACCCACTTAGTCATCGTGCCGCCTCAACCTTTTTATATACACCGATCAGCCGTAACATTATGACCACCTCCTTGTTTGTTTCTACACTCACTGTCCATTTTATCAGCTCCACTTACCATATAGAAACACTTTGTAGTTCTACAATTACTGACTGTAGTCCATCTGTTTCTCTGCATGCTTTGTTAGCTCCCTTTCATGCTGTTCTTTAATGGTCAGGACCCCCACAGGACCACCACAGAGCAGGTATTATTTAGGTGGTGGATGATTCTCAGCACTGCAGTGACACTGACATGGTGGTGGTGTGTTAGTGTGTGTTGTGCTGGTATGAGTGGATCAGACACAGCAGCGCTGATGGAGTTTTTAAACACCTCACTGTCACTGCTGGACTGAGAATCGTCCACCAACCAAAAATATCCAGCCAACAGTGCCCCATGGGCAGCGTCCTGTGACCACTGATGAAGGTCTAGAAGATGACCGACTCAAACAGCAGCAATAGATGAGCGATTGTCTTGAATTTACATCTACAAGGTGGACCAACAAGGTGGTCCTGACCATTGAAGAACAGTGTGAAAGCAGGCTAAAAGAGTATGTAGAGAAACAGATGGACTACAGTCAGTAATTGTAGAACTACAAAGTGCTCCTATATGGTAAGTGGAGCTGATAAAAAGGACAGTGAGTGTAGAAACCAGGAGGTGGTTTTAATGTTATGGCTGATCAGTGTATACCAGAGTGAGAATCAATTACTAGTCATGGTTAACAACGTAATAAAGCATTTTACATAATTGCTAGATATCTCATGTTTAGTGTATTGACTTCTGACAGCATTTATAGCGCACAGCAGAAGTCTAATTACCTAAACTTCTCTTAGAATGGAAATCTAGGGGCAGTTGTTGTGCCTCAAACACTTACTGTGCAATAAAAATGATTTGCCTGCTCCTGGTTTCTTTTATTCTTGTATAATTGTTACACCAGATGGTTTTGAGTCCTTATACATAATCTGGGAAACGATGGAGATATTAAAATAAGTTAAGAATGTGGAATTAATTGAAAAACAGGAAAAAAAAAAAAATCCACGGTGCACAATTTATGAGCGTTCTTCAAAAAGTCACGTTTTTAAAACTCTATTTATTAAGAATGACAGACTTTTCTACATAATCACTTTCCGATGCATTTTTTCCAGCATTTTTTTTAATTTAAAGTTACTCTGAGACGAAGGTATGTTTAAATTTGAAACACGTCAGGAAGATTTCGCCCGCATTATTGCATTAACAGTAATATTAATATCTGGCGACATCTTGTGGTCATGTGGTGAAATTGCAACTTGGAGTGTATGTAAACTCTTGATCAGTGGTATATTCCATGTTGCTGAATTTCTAGAGCTGACTGAACTGAGGAGTTCATTAAAGATTTCTTAATTCTATTAAGCCTTTTTGGTTCAGGTATGAAAGAAAGTGGATTAGGGTGGAGAGGACCAGAGAGAAGCAGATGGTGGATTTGCACACGGGAACACCCTGGGAGTGCGTCACCTTCACAGCTCTTGGCAGAGACCGACAAATATTCTTTAACATCCTGCAGGAAGGTACACAGAGTCTGTTAACTTATCTAACCCATCACATACATTTATTTTAATTTTCTATATGGATTTGTATTTTATCCTGTAATCAGATGAATTATTTATAAAAAGGAGCAAAACAACCACCCAAATATCAAGAACATAAGCTTTTCAGCACTGATTGTACCCCACTATTCCTTGTGGTGTAAAAGCCCTTAATGGAATACCTCAGAGACTGGATTGTGAGTATAAAAGACTCTCTGTCAGCAGAGTCTTGAATGCGATAATCAGGGCAAAAATCGTGTAGTGTGAAATAGGCTTTACTCTGTCAGGCAGAAGTGTCTCCACAAGGGGGAGCTATTGCTACTGTAGTATTTTTGTCTGTTATATCATTGACTGTTCTGTTGTGCAGCGAGAGAGCTGGCTCTGAAGCAGGAGGAGGGTCGCACCGTCATGTACACCGCTATGGGAGCCGAGTGGAGGCCGTTCGGCTTCCCCCGCCGACGACGCCCTTTGTCCTCCGTTGTCCTCGAGAACGGGGTGGCTGAGAGGCTCGTGGATGATGTTAAAGAATTCATAAATGATCCCAAGTGGTACACAGACAGAGGTGTGTCAGAATTTGAGATGAATCTCTGAATTTGACACTGTTTGGGTTGAATAGTATTAATAATTTAGTGATTTTATAGGGATTCCGTACAGAAGAGGATATTTACTGTACGGACCTCCTGGCTGTGGGAAAAGCAGCTTCATGTAAGAAACTTTCTTTACTTTAGTAGAAAATATCATTTCTAAATTGCAAAATAATCTAAACTAAAGTTAGACCTAGTCTTTATGTATAAGTATGTGTGTGTGTTTATGTATATATGAATAGATATTTATATGTATATTATATGTATATGGATACTTTGGCCCAATTTATCATGCAATACTTGTCACTTTACTATTTAATAATTTCATTACTATTTAATTCTCACTTTATATTGAAACTACACCTCACTGCACATTTATTCATTCATTCATTATAACTACACTGTTTGCTGCTACAGTTATGCATTATACACTGATCAACCATGACATTAAAACCACCTCCTCGCCCCCTTTCACCCTGTTCTTCAATGGTCAGGACCCCCACAGGACCACCACAGAGCAGGTATTATTTAGGTGGTGGATCATTCTCAGCACTGCAGTGACACTGACATGGTGGTGGTGTGTTAGTGTGTGTTGTGCTGGTATGAGTGGATCAGACACAGCAGCGCTGCTGGAGTTTTTAATCACCTCACTGTCACTGCTGGACTGAGAATAGTCCACCAACCAAAAATATCCAGCCGACAGCGCCCCGTGGGCAGCGTCCTGTGACCACTGATGAAGGTCTAGAAGATGACCGACTCAAACAGCAGCAATAGATGAGCGATCGTCTCTGACTTTACATCTACAAGGTGGACCGACTAGGTAGGCGTGTCTAATAGAGTGGACAGTGAGTGGACACAGTATTTAAAAACTCCAGCAGCACTGCTGTGTCTGATCCACTCATCCCAGCACAACACACACTAACACACCACCACCATGTCAGTGTCACTGTAGTGCTGAGAATCATCCACCACCTAAATAATACCTGCTCTGTGGGGGTCCTGACCATTGAAGAACAGCATGAAAGGGGGCTAACAAAGCATGTAGAGAAACAGATGGACTACAGTCAGTAATTGTAGAACTACAAAGTGCTTCTATATGGTAAGTGGAGCTGATAAAATGGACAGTGAGTGTAGAAACAAGAAGGTGGTTTTAATGTTATGGCTGATCAGTGTATATAAAGTACAGGAACCATTCCGTTTTAGTTGTTGTGTATCTATCTATCTGATATGTCATCATGATTTTATTATATTCTTTAGAACAGCTCTTGCTGGGGATTTGGGTTACAGCATCTGTCTGATGAGTCTGAGTGACCGCAGCCTTTCTGATGACCGGCTGAACCACCTCCTAAGTGTGGCTCCACAGCAGAGCATCATTCTGCTGGAGGATGTGGACGCTGCCTTTGTCAGCCGTGAGCTTCTGCCCACTGAGAGTATGTCCGCGTTTGACCTGTCCAATCCATCTTTTACCATCATCTTGACCTTGTTGACTTAGATCTCTTTCCGCTTTGCTTTATATCGGACAGATCCGATGGCCTACCAGGGCATGGGGAGACTCACCTTCAGTGGACTTCTTAATGCACTGGATGGAGTTGCTTCTTCAGAAGCTAGAATCGTCTTCATGACTACTAATTATATCGACAGGTACGAGTTAACAGATAGGCACATTCCAATTTTATGTATTTATAATATTACAAAAATTACGACATGACATCCATGTGCTTCCCTTTTCCTTATTTCACTTTAATTTCATACTTTTGCGGTGTGTCCGTGTGATTTAACTACACTGTTTTGTTTTTAACTCACCGTGTGTGTTGTGTTCTTTCTGTATAACACAGGCTTGACCCGGCTCTAATCAGACCCGGCCGCGTGGACCTGAAGCAGTACGTCGGCCACTGTTCGCACTATCAGCTCACCCAGATGTTCAGGAGGTTCTACCCGCTGGAGTCTGCAGCAGAGGGGGAAAGATTTGCAGCGAGCGCGTTAGCGGCGCACGAGGATCTCAGCGCGGCTCAAGTGCAGGGACATTTCATGCTTTTTAAGATGGACCCCGCTGGTGCTATCAATAACGTTTCGGAAATCAAGCAGTGACGCCTCTCGACTGTACAGGGGGACGTTTGTGTGACTGAAAACTTCAACGTAAACAATAAAATTCATGATTTGCCATGAAATGTCAAATGAAGCTCTTGTTTACTTGTATACATGAAAAAAACAAGATTTAAAATTTAAAACTGTTGTGTTTGGGTCTTTTTTTTAACTCCAGTTGTTCAGCAGACCTTTATCATCACTGCTAATACCCAACAGCTGCCCCAGTTTTGGACTGCTTTGCTTGGGGTGGCAGTAAAACCATATTGGGTGGGCATATAGCCAGAACTTTATTCAGGGTTGATTTGTGGAGGAAGGATGACAGCAGAGCTAATAATACTGGTTTAAATTGAAATATGAGGTAAAGAAATAAATTGTTTATTTATTAGGATTTTAACGTCATGTTTTACACTTTGGTTACATTCATGACAGGAACGGTAGTTACTCATCACACACAAGATTCATCAGGTCACAAGGTTATATCAAACACAGTCATGGACAATTTTGTATTTCAAATTCACCTCATCTGCACGTCTTTGGACTGTTGGAGGAAACCGGAGCACCCGGAGACCCACACAGACACGGGGAGAACATGCAAACTCCACCAAGAAAGGACCCGGTCCGCTTCACCTGGGGATCGAACCCAGTACCTTCTTGCTGTGAGGTGACAGTGCTACCCACCGAGCCACCGTGTCGCCCTCCATTGCGGTTTTTGTTCCGGTAATTTGGGGAGTTACGGAGGTGAATCAGAGTCACTAGAAGCTGAATTTACAATACTTGGGGAAAATGTTGTAAAATTTAATGGAACTGAAAGTTTTCACTGCACATTCAGGTTCATGTTTGCTATTGAGGAGACTGTACAGTAAAATAATTTTGGTAGGTAATGATGTGTATGCACTCGTGACTTTGTATTCACTAATTGGGCAGCACTTGGTGGGTAGCACTACTGCCTCACAGCAAGAAGGTCCTGGGTTCGATCCCCAGGTGGAGCGGTCTGGGTCCTTTCTGTGTGGAGTTTGCATGTTCTCCCTCTGTGTGGGTTCCCCCCGGGAGCTCCGGTTTCCTCCCACAGTACAAAGACGTGCAAGTGAGGTGAATTGGAGATATTACCCATGAATGTGTTTGACTTTAAAAACTTGGACTGATGAATCTTGTGTAACCAGTAACTACTGTGTCTGTCATGAATGTAACCAAAGTGTAAAACATGACGTTAAAATCCTAATAAATATATATTCATTAATTGCTTTACTATGATAATTGACTTTAGCACTTCCCTTTGGGATTAATAAAGTTATCCATCCGTCCATCCATCATTGCGGTGAGTCAGGCAGTAATACACTCAATACATGGCACCAATTTATCAGTGGGCAACACACCCTCATACATTCAACCACACACTCAAACACAAGGACAGTTAAGATTAGCCAATCCACCTTTTGCGAAGGTGGTGTAGGAGCAGAGGGCGCAGCGAAACTCTTTTGTCTGGGTGTGTTTGCAGTTTTCATGGTTGTGCAGAGCTTGGCGGTACTTTGTGGAGTAAGAGCAGAACTTGCACCGGTAAACTCGAGGCTGGTGATTTTCTCCTGATGAGTGTTTGAGCTGCATGTGCTTGAGCAGTTCGGTCTTTCGCTTACAGGTATAGGCGCACACCTCACAAATCAGAGAGTTCGCTTGATGACGGAGCTTATGGCTGTTCAGCTGGTCAATGCGGTGACAGCGATACATGCACTGGTTACACTTGTACCTGACAGGGAACAGCAAATATAGACATTTATAAAAGCGTCAATGCGTTTGACCTGATTTCAGGTGTTAAAAAAACACAAAAGCAATAACAAAGGATTTATTTTTGAGTCTTTAACAAGTCAAAGCCAGGTACAAATGCCATACACACTGATCAGCCATAACATTAAAACCACCTCCTTGTTTCTACACTCACTGTCCATGTTATCAGCTCCACTTACCATATAGAAGCACTTTGTAGTTCTACTTTTTTTTTTTTTTTTTAACCTGCTTTTACCCTGTTCTTCAATGGTCAGGACCCCCACAGGACCACCACAGAGCAGGTATTATTTAGGTGGTGGATGATTCTCAGCACTGCAGTGACACTGACATGGTGGTGGTGTGTTAGTGTGTGTTGTGCTGGTATGAGTGGATCAGACACAGCAGCGCTGCTGGAGTTTTTAAAATACTGTGTCCACTCACTGTCCACTCTATTAGACACTCCTACCTAGTCGGTCCACCTTGTAGATGTAAAGTCAGAGACGATCCCTCATCTATTGCTGCTGTTTGAGTCGACCTTCATCAGTGGTCACAGGACGCTGCCCATGGGGCGCTGGTGGCTAGTTTGGTTGGTGGACTATTCTCAGTCCAGCAGTGACAGTGAGGTGCTTAAAAACTCCAGCAGCACTGCTGTGTCTAATCCACTCATACCAGCACAACACACACTAACACACCACCACCATGTCAGTGTCACTGCAGTGCGGAGAATGATCCACCACCTAAATAATACCTGCTCTGTGGGGGTCCTGTGGGGGTCCTGACCATTGAAGAACAGAGTAAAAGCAGGTTACAAAAGTATGTAGAGAAACAGATGGACTACAGTCAGTATTTGTAGAACTACAAAGTGCTTCTATATGGTAAGTGGAACTGATAACATGCACGGTTTAGTGTTGAGGAACTCCAGTGGATTTCAGACAGTTCCTGTTTAGTTGCTGTCTGATCAAACTAAACACTGGTGTGCATTACTGCTTTTTAACACTATACTATTGTGTATTGTGTGTATCTGACAATGCATAGCTACAGACATACTACAGTTAGTCATTGTATACTGACAAAGTGCCTGTACCTGATCAAATGACCAACCCAGTACAATTGTATGAAACACTACAAAACACAACAAGTAGGGGGGATATTATTATTATTATTATAAAATCTGGCGATGGTTTAGTTTCTACATCATTCTATGGGTGTGGTGCTTGTGGCTATGAGCTAACTGTACTACAGCAGTGGCAGGTGAAAAGAAGAAGTAAACATTAAACAATAGTACAACACAATACACACCTGAGATCGCCGGTATGTTTGCGCATGTGAACGTTCAGGTAGTGCTTCCATTTGGTAACGTAACCGCATTCTGAACACATGTGCTGCTTGTCGTCGGAGTGTGTCAGCATGTGTTTCGAGAGGTACGTCTCGTCCCGGTGTTCTGTCGATTTGTCCTACCCTATCGAAACTTCCTACCGTAGCGCAGATTTATAGATCTATCTGTCGATTTGTCCTACCCTATCGAAACTTCCTACCGTAGCGCAGATTTATAGATCTATCTGTCGATTTGTCCTACCCTATCGAAACTTCCTACCGTAGCGCAGATTTATAGATCTATCTGTCGATTTGTCCTACCCTATCGAAATGTATTCCTGTAGTAAATATTTAAGTTTTATCGATCTGTTCTTATTAAAATTATGTCTATCATATTATAAATTATAGGTATCTTATTATAACTAGTGGTAGCACATCTCGATAGGTATGTATCTTATTATAAACAATAGGTAGGACATCTCGATAGCTCTATATCTTATTATAAACAATAGGTAGGACATCTCGATAGGTATGTATCTTATTATAAACAATAGGTAGGACATCTCGATAGCTCTATATCTTATTATAAACAATAGGTAGGACATCTCGATAGGTATGTATCTTATTATAAACAATAGGTAGGACATCTCGATAGGTATGTATCTTATTATAAACTATAGGTAGCACATCTCGATAGCTCTATATCTTATTATAAACAATAGGTAGGACATCTCGATAGGTCTATATCTTATTATAAACAATAGGTAGGACATCTCGATAGGTATGTATCTTATTATAAACAATAGGTAGGACATCTCGATAGGTATGTATCTTATTATAAACTATAGGTAGCACATCTCGATAGCTCTATATCTTATTATAAACAATAGGTAGGACATCTCGATAGCTCTATATCTTATTATAAACAATAGGTAGGACATCTCGATAGGTATGTATCTTATTATAAACAATAGGTAGGACATCTCGATAGGTATGTATCTTATTATAAACTATAGGTAGCACATCTCGATAGCTCTATATCTTATTATAAACAATAGGTAGGACATCTCGATAGGTATGTATCTTATTATAAACTATAGGTAGCACATCTCGATAGGTATGTATCTTATTATAAACAATAGGTAGGACATCTCGATAGGTATGTATCTTATTATAAACAATAGGTAGGACATCTCGATAGGTATGTATCTTATTATAAACAATAGGTAGCACATCTCGATAGGTATGTATCTTATTATAAACTATAGGTAGCACATCTCGATAGGTATGTATCTTATTATAAACAATAGGTAGGACATCTCGATAGCTCTATATCTTATTATAAACAATAGGTAGGACATCTCGATAGGTATGTATCTTATTATAAACTATAGGTAGCACATCTCGATAGGTATGTATCTTATTATAAACAATAGGTAGGACATCTCGATAGGTATGTATCTTATTATAAACAATAGGTAGGACATCTCGATAGGTATGTATCTTATTATAAACAATAGGTAGGACATCTCGATAGCTCTATATCTTATTATAAACAATAGGTAGGACATCTCGATAGGTATGTATCTTATTATAAACTATAGGTAGCACATCTCGATAGGTATGTATCTTATTATAAACAATAGGTAGGACATCTCGATAGGTATGTATCTTATTATAAACAATAGGTAGGACATCTCGATAGGTATGTATCTTATTATAAACAATAGGTAGGACATCTCGATAGCTCTATATCTTATTATAAACAATAGGTAGGACATCTCGATAGGTATGTATCTTATTATAAACAATAGGTAGGACATCTCGATAGGTATGTATCTTATTATAAACAATAGGTAGGACATCTCGATAGCTCTATATCTTATTATAAACAATAGGTAGGACATCTCGATAGGTATGTATCTTATTATAAACTATAGGTAGCACATCTCGATAGGTATGTATCTTATTATAAACAATAGGTAGGACATCTCGATAGGTATGTATCTTATTATAAACAATAGGTAGGACATCTCGATAGGTATGTATCTTATTATAAACAATAGGTAGGACATCTCGATAGGTATGTATCTTATTATAAACAATAGGTAGGACATCTCGATAGCTCTATATCTTATTATAAACAATAGGTAGGACATCTCGATAGGTATGTATCTTATTATAAACTATAGGTAGCACATCTCGATAGGTATGTATATTATTATAAACAATAGACAGCGCATCTCGATAGATCTATGTCTTATTATAAATAGTGTTAGCACATCTCGATGGGCTTATATTTTATTACAAATGATAGGTAGCACACTTGATTTATTGACCTGTCTCTCAGACATTTATCTTAATTTTTAATTTATTTATTAGGATTTTAACATCATGGTTACATTCATGACAGGGCAGGTAGTTACTCATTACACAAGATTTATTAGTTCACACATTTAATATCAAACACAGTCAGAGACAGTTTTGTATCTTCAATTTACCTCACTTGCATGTCTTTGGACTGTGGGAGAAAACTAGAGCACCCGGAAAAAAAACCCCACATACACATGGGGAGAACATGCAAACTTCTCACAGAAAGAATCCACCTGTAAATGGAGCCCAGGACCTTCTTGCTGTGAATCAACAAAGCTACCCACTGAGCCACTATACAGCCCATACATCTCAAATAATTGTGTAATTTTTAAACTAGTTTATTAACAACAACACATCCTGAGTCTCTGGTGGATGTGTCTACATTTTTTACATATGTATTTTGGGTGTGATTTGTTATATTCTGCACATTAAAATGTACCCATCTACTGTCACACTGCACCTGAGTAAAACAGGTAACAATGCTGTACAAATCAGTAAATAATGTTCACAATAACTTTTTAATAATAAAGGTAAAATTAGATAAAATATATCTGTATATCTGTATAATATAGCTGCTCTAAATATCTATCATTTCAATCATGCTCTTGTCAGCTCTGTCTTGCAGCATGGAGCAACTTATGCAGTAATCCTCTGCATTGTCTTAAATCACCACTCAGCCCTGCTGTCATGAAGTTCACTTGGCTTTATAATTCCTATTAATTAATGGAGACAGTGGCAAAATCTGGTTTAGCAAAATTCTAACTAGTTTAAAATATTCAATAACAATATTACCTCCAGCTATTTATACATGCATATGAACTTGAGTTCATCCTGAAAAACTTATCATGTATAAGCACTCTGTAGTTCTAAAATTACTGACTGTAGTTCATCTGTTTCTCTACATACTTTTTAACCTGCTTTCACCCTGTTCTTCAGTGGTCAGACCCCCTACAGGACCACTACAGAGCAGGTATTATTTAGGTGGTGGATCATTCTCAGCACTGCAGTGACACTGACATGGTGTTAGTGTGTGTTGTGCTGGTATGAATGGATCAGACACAGCAGTGCTGAGTTTTTAAACACCTCACTGCTGGACTGAGATTGGTCCACCAACCAAAAATATCCAGCCTACAGCACCCTGTGGGCAGTGTCCTGTGACCACTGATGAAGGTCTAGAAGATGACCGACTCAAACAGCAGCAATAGATGAGCGATCGTCTCTGACTTTACATCTACAAGGTGGACCAACTAGGTAGGAGTGTCTAATAGAGTGGACAGTGAGTGGACACTGTATTTTAAAACTCCAGCAGCACTGCTGTTTCTGATCCACTCACACCACCACCATGTCAGTGTCACTGCAGTGCTGAGAATGATCCACCACCTAAATAATACCTGCTCTGTGGGGGTTCTGACCATTGACGAACAGCATGAAGGGAGCTAACAAAGCATGCAGAGAAACAGATGGACTACAGTCAGTAATTGTAGAACTACAAGCGAGTTCTTTTGGCTATGTAGTGTGTATATGTAGTGTTGGCTATGTAGTGAGTATTATATGTATATACAGTATGTATATATATATATATATATATATATATATGTGTATGTGTGTATGATGTATGTATGATGTATGTACATTTTGATTTTGTAGTAAATAATATTCTAACCCGAAGAACATCTTAATCTCAAATAATTAGAACTAAACTGACAGGGGAGCAGCAAAAAATAGTTGTACATATACAAATAACTGAGTACATAAAAAACGTAATAAATGCTCAACATATTCATTCAGTAATTCACTTTAAACTCAACTTTAACTTCAAACAACCGTTACTGTACATATTGAACTGCTAATAAAGCACAAAACTGAAAAATAACCTAATACATTTTGTGTTGTCATAATGTTAAGGTCGCAGATGGTTATTTAAAAATGATTGGCTTTTCTAGATGTATGAAAAACGCATCTAAAATTACCAAAGGCATGTATAAACGTGGTTAAATACAACGTTAACACAGCATTATTAAGATACACAGTTATTTAACTGTAATCAATCAAGTACAGCTCATTTAAGCACTTTGAATATTTTTATATAGCTTTTTTTTTTTAAAGTCACATAATAACAGCATTACATATACATACACTTAAACTTTAAACTTTTTAAAGAATTAAAACGAAACCATACGTTACTAACCGCTAGAACAAATAAATTAGGCAAAGGTAGCACAGAATTATAGGCGTTCCCCGCAACGAGTCAAAACCGATGTGCGCATGCTCAGTAGGACAAATCGATGGGTAGGATAAATCGACAGAACACCGGCATCCGAACGAAGCCGGTTTTGTTTGTTTTTGTACTTCAGCGCATAAACATCATAATTATCCAGAATTAAAACCGTTTTCGGTCCGCACGAAGCGCGTTTGTGTTTGGTTGTGTTCTGTATTTCAGCTCTTAAAACACCTTTGTTTTGTGGGGAGTTATAACCGTTTCTGTTCGTAGGAAGCGCGTTTATTTGTTTAGTACACCAGCGCATAACACCGTTCTCCTTTAGAATTACAGTCGCTTTTGTCCGAACGAAGCGCGTTTGTGTTGTTTGGTTGGTGGTTTTTGTATTCCAGCTCATCATCGCCTGTTTCATCCGGAATTAAAGCCGTTCTTCTGTGACTACCAGCAGAAGCGCCGGTGAATCCAACATTAACATCATCTCCAACTCATCTTGTAAAGCTAAGTACATTTCTTTGCTACTATGGCCCCAGCAGGAGCATTATATCCATGTTCCGAGTGTAATATGTTCAGTTATTCCTTCTCCGTGTTTAGTGATAACTTTACATGTGATAAGTGTAGATTAGTTGTTAGTCTGACGGAGAAGATCTCAGTGTTAGAAGGGCGCATTCGGGCGTTAGAACAGACTACTACTAGTGAGGGCTTAGATTCAGCTGTAGCAGTCCCGAATGCCAGCAGTTCAGGTGTAGAACCCCAGACTCCGGCATTAGAGCCCTCACAGCGGGGCGACTGGGTGACGTCTCGGCGACATAGTCGTAGGGAAAAGCACCGACCATCTCAGTTGCACGTGTCCAACAGGTTTTCCCCACTCAGTGAGCCACCCGCTGAGAAGCCTGTTAATGTAAGTGCTCTGGTTATAGGAGATTCTCAGCTCCGACACGTGCGTATTGCAACCCCCATAGAGACACCAGCAACCATAGTCACCTGTATTCCGGGGGCCAGGGCGCCTGACATCAGAGCAAATCTAAAAGTGCTGGCTAATGCTAATCGTAGATTTTCGAAGATTGTTATCCACGTCGGCACTAATGATGTTCGTTTACGGCAGTCTGAGGTTACTAAGAGTAATGTTAAAGAGGTGTGTGAGTTAGCTAGGTCGATGTCTGAGGCAGTAGTGTGCTCTGGCCCCTTACCGATTCGACCCAGTGGCGAAACCTACAGCAGGTTGTTGTCGCTGAACCGCTGGATGTCTAAATGGTGCTCAGAAAACTGCATTGATTTTGTAGATAACTGGTCCACCTTTGAGGGAAGGCCTGGTCTTTTGAAGCGGGATGGTGTCCACCCCACGTGGGAGGGTGCTGCTCGCATTTCTTGCAGCATAGGTGACAGGCTTTACCACCGCGTTAGTGTAGCGGCAGATAGTGTTAAATGACTATCCAGAGCCAAGACCAGGCAGCAGACTAACAGGCCTAACCGACTGTCTGCGAGTCGCCATCGGACGTCACCTGGAATCCTTAGGTCACAAACCATTGAGACTGTGTCTGTTTACCGTGGCAGGTGTAAGCCAAAACAAAATCAAAAAGTATGTCATAATAACTTAATTAAAATTAATCTAAATGAGCATCATGAAAACCCTAGTAAAGTTAAACTAAAGTTAGGACTTCTAAACATCAGGTCACTTGCATGCAAAACAGTAATTGTAAATGAAATAATTACAGATAATTGTCTTAGTGCCCTGTGTTTAACCGAGACCTGGGCTAGACCTGATGAGTATCTAGGTTTAAATGAAGCATCTCCTCCGGGTTACAGTTATGAACATAAGCCACGTCTTAGCGGTCGTGGTGGAGGAATAGCCGCAATTTATGATAAAGACATAGGTCTTACTGTAAAATCATCTCCCATAACAAACTCGTTTGAAGTTCTTATCTCTGACATAACCAATAAATGTTCATCTGATAAAAATAGTATGTTTAAGCTGGTTACTGTTTATCGACCCCCTGGTCCTTACTCAGAATTTCTTAACGAATTTGCCGATTTTCTTTCTAAATTAGTTTTATCAACTAAGAAAGCTTTAATTGTTGGTGACTTTAATATTCATTATGAGGATAAGTGTAATCCACTCAAAATTGCGTTTGACTCTATTTTAGAATCCTTAGGCATCACCCAAAATGTAACAGGACCCACTCACCGCTGTAAACATACCTTAGATTTAATACTTACTTATGGTATAAACATAGACAACCTGGAAATTATACCACAGAATGACTTAATCTCTGATCACTCTCTACTAATTTATGAAGTGTCCCTGTCCAATAATATACAGCAACCAAATCGTTTTAAATGTAAGCGCACTATTACATCTGCAACTGCAGCAGCGTTCATAAACTGCCTACCAGAATTACCAAATATATCAGCATCAGAACCTAAAGAACTAGATCAGGCAACTCAAAACCTAGAGACCGTACTGCGCACAACCTTAGATAACGTAGCCCCACTCAAAACTAAACTGATTAGGGAGAAAAAACTTGCTCCTTGGTACAATGACCACACATGCGCACTTAAACAAGCAGCACGGAAATTAGAACGCAAGTGGCGTCACACTACACTAGAAGTGTATAAGATTGCTTGGAAAGATGCTCTAACTGAGTATAAACATGCACTTATAAAAGCTAAATCTTTATATTATTCATCCCTAATAGAGAAAAATAAAAACAATCCCAGATTCCTTTTTGAGACAGTGTCCAAATTAACTAAAAACGTTAATGAAACTGAATCTAATATACCGCCTGACTGTACCAGCGATGATTTTTTAAAATTCTTTAATGACAAGATAGAAAAAATACGACTTCAGAGTCAGAGTGTGTCACTTGCCAATGTTAAGTATGGACTCACTCCGAGCAGCATTGGTGATAACAGTGGTGATAATAGTAACGAGTTAATCCAACTAAATTCCTTTAATCCAATCTCCCAAAATGAACTAACTGTGTTGATTAAATCATCGAAGTCATCATCGTGTATACTCGATCCTGTTCCAACTCGTTTACTTAAAGATTTACTCCCAGCTATTGTAGAGCCCCTGCTTACATTAATCAATGCATCCCTTAGCCTTGGATATGTACCTAAATTGTTTAAAAGTGCTGTTATTAAACCCCTGATTAAAAAACCTAATCTTGATCCACATGTACTAGCTAATTATAGGCCAATTTCAAACCTTCCTTTTGTCTCAAAGATATTAGAAAAAGTCGTTTCCAAACAGTTATGTTCTTATTTGAATGAAAATTGTATTCATGAAAAATTTCAATCAGGATTTAGACCCAATCATAGTACCGAAACCGCATTAATTAGAGTAGTTAACGAGTTGTTAATGTCTTCTGATAATGGATGTGTCTCTTTTCTTGTTCTATTAGATCTTAGTGCAGCGTTTGATACGGTCGATCAGAACATTTTACTGGAGAGGCTAGAAAATACAGTAGGTGTTAAAGGACTCGCACTCTCTTGGTTTAAATCATATCTGACTGACCGCTCTCAATTCGTTTATGTAAATAATAAATGCTCGGAAACTACAAAAGTAAAGTATGGTGTTCCACAGGGGTCGGTACTGGGACCGCTATTATTTACACTCTATATGCTTCCACTAGGTGAAATTATTCATAAACATGGCATAAACTTTCACTGCTATGCAGATGACACACAGCTGTATATATCAGCCAAACCAAATGATACTGACACAATCAGTAAGATAGAAGATTGTGTAAACGACATAAAAAACTGGATGTCGTGTAATTTTCTTTTACTTAATTCAGATAAAACAGAGGTTTTACTTGTTGGCTCTAAAGCTGCAAGAGACAAATTGTCTAACCTGGTGCTAAACTTAAACACGTTCTCTGTTACTCCCAGCCCAGATGTAAAAAACTTAGGTGTCACAATAGATTCAGATCTCTCATTTGATACACACGTTAATAATATTACTAGAGTTGCTTTCTATCATTTGCGTAACATTTCTAAAATAAGAAATATACTATCTGTTAATGACGCCGAAAAACTGATCCATGCGTTTATAACTTCTCGGTTAGATTATTGTAATGCTCTTCTAACTGGATGCTCTGGTAGATCCTTAAACAAACTCCAGTTAGTTCAAAATGCAGCAGCTCGAGTGCTAACTAGAACTAAAAAATTTGACCATATTACTCCTGTTCTATCATCTCTACACTGGCTGCCAGTTAAATTTCGCATTGATTACAAAATACTTTTACTAACTTATAAAGCGCTACATGGTCTGGCTCCACAGTATCTGAGTGAACTTATTAATCACTACAGCCCAGCGCGTCCACTTCGTTCACAAGATGCAGGGTTACTTATAGTTCCTAAAATTAAAAAGATCACGGCTGGTGGAAGAGCGTTTTCCTACAAAGCTCCACAACTCTGGAATAATCTTCCTGCCTCTATTCGGGATTCGGACACAGTCTCAATGTTTAAGTCTAGACTGAAAACATATTTATTTTCTCAGGCTTTTGATTAGTATAGACAAAGGCGCAGAGCTTGGGGGTTCTTGGTCATAGAAACTTGTGGTGATCAGGGATGTTGGGTTGCTGTCGTTCTGCCTCTCTTGTCCGATCACTCAGGTTTGGTGACGGTGGGGAGATGGGCGCTGATGTCCTGTGAAAGCCTTCATGACCTTGTTACCTGCTTGCTCTCCCTTTTAGTTATGCTGTAATAATTAGGGCTGCCGGAGTCTAAAACTCTCTGTAAAACTGTTTGTCAACTAGCATTGTACATTATTAACTACATTCTCTGTTGTTTTACCCCGAGGGCATTCTGATGGAAACCTGTTTACCCGCCGAGGTTAAGGATTGAAGTCGAGACTGCCGGGACAACGATGCTGCTCCTGTCAGATGTGACTGGTCTGGAGTAATTGCAACGACAAGAAATCACTACAGACTTTATTGAAGACTAGAGCGGATAACAACTCTATTATTATTTAATTGTTTATTTATCTATTTATTACCAGTTATGACTTTTAGATCATTTAATTCTGTGTTTGTATGATTTGTGTAAATCGTGTATTTATTTAAAGTATCCTCCAGGCCACCCATGAAGGATGGGCCCTGCTGAGTCTGGTTCCTCTCAAGGTTTCTTCCTGTAATTTTCAGGGAGTTTTTCCTTGCCACAGTTGCCCTCGGCTTGCTCAACAGGGGTTTTTGTATCTGTTGGTCCTGGATTTTGTAAAGTTGCTTTGAGACAATGTCTATTGTAAAAAGCGCTATATAAATAAAGTTGACTTGACTTGACTTGACTATATCATGGGGAAAAAGTAGGGTCTATAATTTAGGCTGTATATCCATTGGGCTATGTTCAGAGTAAAACCTTGAAACTCGACAGCGATTGGTTCTGGGAGTGACGTCAAGTTTTAAAGACGTTGAGTTTCAAGGTATTTTTTTCCCATAAGGATGTTTGGGAAACCTGTTAATGCGTTCATGGTCCCGTGGAGCTGCAGATATTTTAGACTCATGTCAAATAATGAGGTTGTTTTTGACACTTAAACACTGAAAATAACACAAATATCATATAAACACACTGAAATACAATTACAAACAGTTTAAAATAAATAACTGGGGTGCCCAGGAGGCGCAGCGGGATGTTCTGCTAGCACACCAGCGTTGCCACCGGTTGGCTGGGCGCCATCTAGCAGGCATAATTGGCAGTGCCTGCAGGGAGGGATGACCGGTTTATGTGGGCAGGATGACCGGTTTATGTGGGCAGGGTCTTCAAATGCTGTGTAAGGACCCTGATTGGCGGACAGAGACGCCTGTGCAGAGTGCATGGGTGGAAAAGGGTTCCGTTAAGGGCTGCACGCGGGCGTGAGCAGCAATGTACCCACCTCAACTGCAAAAAATCAGGGATCCCCCAGCAGCGGAAGACAAATTGGCTACGCTAATTTGGAGAAAATGGGAGAAAAACGCATAAAATATGTATATTTAAAAAAATTAAAATAACTGTTGCACAAAACTTAACGTGACTTATTGTACTAAAAGATTTAAATTTGAAAAGTAATATTTTTTTGGCATTTGAGTCCATTTGTGGTTTTATTTGATTTACATGTTTATATGTTGGTGCGTATGTATGTTGTTTTGTATGTATGTTAATTATTTGTTAAATGTTGCATTGTTTTGGCACTTTGAGATTTGTACACAAATGTAAAGTGCATTACAAATTAAATGTATTATTATTATTATACAGTGTCCTGGGTTCCAGCAGAACTTTATGTCACGGCCACAGCTTTTTAATTCAGCAACTAGGTAAACAATAACACACATTATAAACAGAAATCCTCACCAGTATGCATCAACATGTGTCTTTTCAGAACTCTTTTGTGAGCAGTGACGAAGCTGCACTCTTGGCACTTGTGTGTTTTCTCGTTGGCATGAAGGTGCCCAACATGCTGCTCAAATTCCACCGGATTGAAGCTGGTAAAAGAACAGAAGCTGCACCTGAGCTGAGTCTCTCCGGCGTGGCCCTGTCGCCTGTGCTGCTGAAAACAGCTCTTGTTGGAACACGAGAAGTCGCACTGGGTGCAGTGGAAGGCCTGATGTGTGCGGAAATGAGCCTCCATGTCGTCTTTACTCCTGAATAAAGCACAGCACGCGTGGTGAGTACACTCTACAGCCTCGACACCGTGTTCATCCAGCAGGTGCTTCTGGAGCAGCTTCTTGTCTGAGCTCTGAAAGGAGCATCCTTGGTGCAAGCAGGGTAAGGGTTGCCCTTGGTGTGAGATCTGATGAGACTTCATGTGCAGCTTTAATGCTTGACTCTGCCCAAAGCTTGTTTGGCAAGTCGGGCACGTGAAGAGTTCACTGGGATCTTCAGTCCCTCCTTGATGGCCATGGACGCTGGTGATGTGGCGACGCAGTGTGTTCCGTTCCACCGTGCCATACTCACACAGGTGACAGCGGTGCAGCTTCTCACCAGATTCTCGTAACATGTGAATGCGCAGTTTGCTCTTGCTGGTGAAGAAGTTCTTGCACGTGGGGCACTGTAGACTGGGGTCTGGGAAATGCAGGCGCATGTGCTCTTTCAGGTGCGAGCGAGTCTTGAAGCAGCGCCGGCATTCTGTGCATATGTGAGTGTGGAAGATGTGTTCGGTACCCTCTGCCACGTGCTCTAAAATATACAAAAATCATATGACACATCCTGGATGCATTAAAAATAATGATAGATGCACCAAATGCACTAGAGGGCCAGAACAATGCAAACACCTGAGATAATTATTGCGTTTATATGTTTTAGCCAAACCCATAGATCTCCCAATTTTTTATTGTGAATCCGCTGCCACTTGCACAACCCTCAGTCTGATCGAGAAAACCCGAATCACCCCACGCCCCCTCTGACACATTTCCAATCTATGGCCTCTTCTCGTCACCTGTCAGTGTAGGGTTCCCACAGAGCCGTATTACATACAGAGAGACGCACTATGCCCTATGTGATTAACCCCCACTCACATAGGCAGCCGGACTAGTCCTGGAGATCACATATAGAAGCAGCAGTGGTAAGAGATGCTGTTCGACCTTCCACCCCTCAGACACAACCAGCCCACTGTGTTTGTGTGGATGCTGAAGCGGTGTGTCAGGATAGATGGGGGGTGTGAATTAAATAAATATCCCACTATGACACTGACCATCCTTTCCAGAGGAAAAACCTCTAACAAAGTAAGGTACTATTTTTTTAGTATAAAAAAGGACAAATGGTCGTTTACCTTGGATACCTGGCGCTACAGATGTTTTTCCTTTCTGAACTGATGTTTTCACTCCTTTGCTTTGCTTTTTCTTTGCTGGAGGCCGTGCGAAATCTGCATCCGCATTCACGTCTTGAGATAAAGCTGGACGATTTTGCGAGTTTCTCTTTTTGCGAGCCTCTTGTTTGCTTTTCCTACTCGCCGTCTCATTTCTGTGTTGTAAAATAACTCTCTCCAGGTCACCAGCTTGTACAGAGATCAGAGGAAAGGTGCAGTCAGAAATACAAATAAGTAAACAGTTTATTTTTTCTGGACGTCCTCGTGTCCTAATAAAAGCGAATACTCCGTCTGGACTTACCTCTGTTAGAAATCTCACTGCCAGATTTCTTACTGCACTCATCTAGCTTTTGTTCTTCCATCTTTTCTACAGTTAGTAAGTTTTCCACGTGAACATGCTGAATTAGGCTGCATCAGATTTTAGGATGATGGGATGATCCTCATCACAAGGTCTCCACATGTATCCCTGTAGTTTATCCTATAAAACATAATGAGTAATGATTCTGGAAAACAGACAACAAGAGTGAGAATGTGAGTGGACATTCAGGTATTGACCCTTTAATGGTCTTACCAAGAAAATAACGTTTAAAAATGATTTATTAGCATTTTTTAGTTTCTTGGGACTATATATCAACAACAAACAATTAAACAAACCACAGATTCTCTTTTTAAATTGCATTTTACAGAATGTCCCAACGTTTCTGATCTTCCTTCTGGATCAGTAGCTATGTGCTAACATTTACATTTTCAGCATTTAGCAGACGCCTTTATCCAAGCGACTTACATTACTGTGACAGTATACAGCCTGAGCAATTAAGTGTTAAGGGCCTTGCTCAAGGGCCCAACAGCAGCAACCTGGCAGTGGTGGGGCTTGAACCTGTGACCTTTTGATTACTAGTCTAGTCCCTTAACCGCTAGGCTACAACTGCCCTAACACTGGACACCAGTGTTTGAGTAAAGTGGCACATGAACCTAGCTCAGACTTCCACGTCTTATTGTTCGTGTTCATGTTTTGACAGCTTGCAGAGTAAATGTAAGCAATACTGTATATTTTAATGAGCTTCTACCAAACGGTTGTTTGTTTATTATGATTTTAATGTCATGTCATTCATGACAGGAACGATAGTTACTCGTTACACAAGATTCATCAGTTCACAAGTTTATTATCAAACACAGTCATGGACAATTTTGTATCTCCAATTTACCTCACTTGCACGTCTTTTTACTGTGGGAGGAAACCAGAGCACCCGGAGAAAACCCACGCAGACACGGGGAGAACATGCAAACTCCACACAGAAAGACCAAACAGCTGAGGTTAGAAAGGCTGTTTTCTTTAAAACAGTGTCATCTAACAATATTTTTGAGTTTAACACACGTCAACCAATGTGTAGATACGGCCCAAACACTCACTCACTCACTTTCTTATCCACTTATACAGTTAGGGTCGCAGGTGGGTGCTGGAGCCTATCCCAGCTTTTCAGTGGGCGCAAGGCACACAGTAACACCCTGGACAGGGCGCCAGTCCATCGCAAGGCAGACACACACACACACCCATTCACCTACAGGGCAATTCAGTGTCTCCAATTAACCTGACTGCATGTTTTTGGACAGTGGGAGGAAACCCACGCAGACACGGGGAGAACATGCAAACTCCACACAAAAAGGACCCGGACCGCCCCATCTGGGGATCGAACCCAGGACCTTCTTGCTGTGAGGCGACAGTGCTACCCACCGAGCCACAAGATTACTTAAATACCCAAGTATTTAGACTTAAAGTAAGCTCAACTAAATGTCTGAGCAGACCATTAAAGGGTTAAACTTGTATTCAATGCATTACAGAGACACAAATTAAAGATTCATAAATATATTTCCAATTCTGTGTGCTTGGAGGTCAAACACTGGGTGTTCACTAGAAGATGGAAGATTATTTTACTCCTTAAAATAAAAAATAAAGCTATTTTGATCACATGTATTTTAATATTAGTAAAACTGTAGTTCATGGTACTCTACTCTAATTAGTACACTACACTAATTCTAGATCCTAGTTAAGCAACAGTGTTAAATATAAACACCATGATATTTAAATAATGTTTGAATTAAGTGACATATTTGACCAATAACTGATATTTTTAATGCATGTTGTGTTTTAGAGACAGTAAAAGGGGTTTAATAATAATAAACAAGCCGTTAAATCTAATAGATTTTCATGTTTTAAAATATTGTTCCTTGCGTGGTTTGTATTAAAACATGGAACTACTTTGGTTCTAGACGTTTCAGACGGGAGTATTATCCTAAACAACATGAGCGTCACGGTGACACCACGTGGTTTGTCCTTTGAGGTTGTCCAATGAGACTGCTCAGGGACGCAGTGTAAGCCTGGGTGCGATGTTCCATTAAACCATGAGGTTTAAACAATGCAGTGAAATGCACGTCTTATTAAGGTAAGTCATTATTTCTGCTGTGTAGCTGATACACCCAGTTGCCTGGATTTAGCTGTTAACAGTGACATTGATTCAGTTTGCAGATAAACTGAGTGAAATCAGAATCAAACATCTTTATATGTTATTATTTAATATCAGTTTAGTGCATATACACTATTTAAATGTTCTTTTGATTGTGAAACGTGTTTATATGAGTAAATAAATGTGTATAAGCATAAGCAAAGGGTTGAAACTAATTGATATGTGAATGTAAAATAGAAGATTTTATCCAAAGTACTTCTTTATCTTAAAGTACTGTGACAGTATACAATCTAAGCAATTGAGGGTTAAGGGCCTTGCTCAAGGGCCCAACAGTGGCGACCTGGCAGTGGTGGGGCTTGAACCGGCAACCTTCTGAATACTGGACCAGTACCTTAACCACTAGGCTACACCTGCCCTAAAGATGACTCTAGATGACTATTATTAAAATTAAAAAGTATATTATTAAAATACTTGTGTGAATTGCACCTGTTTATTTTATCTCAAAAGTCACTGGTTGGGAATATTTACACAATAATCAGCAACTGATCAGCTGAAAGTTTTACATTATAGAATTATAGAAAGAAAAAAACACCAGAATAAAAAGCTTAACCATCTCTGTTAGAACAAGAGTTCAAGAGGGGCTTTATTGTCATTTCAGCTCTATACAAGTACATACTGAAATGAAACAACGTTCCTCCAGGACCGGGACCAGGACCAGGGTGCAACACAACACAAAGTGCAAGACAATACAGTACACAGTGCAGATAAACAACAGTACAATAAATACAAAAGACGCTTCTAAGCTATAAAGTAATTAAAGGAGACAAGTGTAGTGATGGCCAGCCAGTACGTGGTACTGAGTAAATAGTGAGTGAGGTAAAAATGGACAGTGAGTGTAGAAACCAGGAGGTGGTTTTAATGTTATGGCTGATCAGTGTATACCAGAGTGAGAATCAATTACTAGTCATGGTTAACAATGTAATAAAGCATTTTACATAATTGCTAGATATCTCATGTTTAGTGTATTGACTTTTGACAGCATTTATAGCGCACAGCAGAAGTCTAATTACCTAAACTTCTCTTAGAATGGAAATCTAGGGGCAGTTGTTGTGCCTCAAACACTTACTGTGCAATAAAAATGATTTGCCCGCTCCTGGTTTCTTTTATTCTTGTATAATTGTTACACCAGTCTTTCTGCAGCTCCTTTTCACTGATAAACAGGTAGAGGGCAGCTTACAAATCCAGTAGATCTTTAAATCAGACACAGTCAGTATATTTACACCTACACTTACAAAATGGTCCTATATAAGACCTAACAATTTGGACATTAGTGTTTATTTAGCTAAGCAAGTCATTGGGATACTTCTGAACATGTCTGTTGACCACTTGTTTTACAGAGTCCAGAGCTGACCAAAGGCACAACCTTGCTCCTGATTCTTTGTATGAAGGACTAACAGAAGGACTAGCACAATGCCTCTTTCAGATTTCCTCGCTGCATTAAAAGACAACCCTTACTTCGGGGCCGGTTTCGGTCTGGTTGGTGTCGGCACAACACTCGCCCTCTTCAGGAAGGGGGCTCAGATAGGCATGGTGTTCTTCAGGCGGAACTACATGATCACTCTGGAGGTTCCCAGCAGGGACAAGAGTTACAACTGGTTGCTGAGCTGGATCACCAAACACGCCCAGCACACGCAGCATCTGAGCGTGGAGACCTCGTACCTGCAGCATGAAAGCGGGCGGGTCAACACACAGTTCGATTTTCACCCGAGCCCTGGAAACCACATCATCTGGTAAAGAACCTTCCTATATTTATTTATTTATTTATTTATTAGGATTTAAACATCATGTTCCTGGAGGAAACCCACTCAGACATGGGGAGAACATGCAAACTCCACACAGAAAGGACCCGGATCGCCCCACCTGGGGATCGAACCCAGTGCTACCCACCGAGCCACTGTGCCACCTGAAACTTTCTATATACACGATCAGCCGTAACATTAAAACCACCTCCTTGTTTTTACACTCACTGTCCATGTTATCAGCTCCACTTACCATATAGAAGCACTTTGTAGTTCTACAATTACTGACTGTAGTCCATCTGTTTCTCTGCATGCTTTCATGCTGTTCTTCAATGGTTACACAAACTTCAACCAGTACCCTTTTTGATTACTACTGCGAGTACCTTAACTGCCGAGCTACCACTGCTACCCTATTTAAAAGCATTGAGCAAAAGTAGAAATGCAGTTTTCTAAGTAATAAATGTGATAAGTTACTCTGAGACGAAAGTATGTTTAAATTTGAAACACGTCAGGAAGATTTCGCCCGCATTATTGCATTAACAGTAATATTAATATCTGGCGACATCTTGTGGTCATGTGGTGAAATTGCAACTTGGAGTGTATGTAAACTCTTGATCAGTGGTATATTCCATGTTGCTGAATTTCTAGAGCTGACTGAACTGAGGAGTTCATTAAAGATTTCTTAATTCTATTAAGCCTTTTTGGTTCAGGTATGGAAGAAAGTGGATTAGGGTGGAGAGGACCAGAGAGAAGCAGATGGTGGATTTGCACACGGGAACACCCTGGGAGTGCGTCACCTTCACAGCTCTTGGCAGAGACCGACAAATATTCTTTAACATCCTGCAGGAAGGTACACAGAGTCTGTTAACTTATCTAACCCATCACATACGTTTATTTTAATTTTTTATATGGATTTGTATTTTATCCTGTAATCAGATGAATTATTTATAAAAAGGAGCAAAACAACCACCCAAATATCAAGAACATAAGCTTTTCAGCACTGATTGTACCCCACTATTCCTTGTGGTGTAAAAGCCCTTAATGCAATACCTCAGAGACTGGATTGTGAGTATAAAAGACTCTCTGTCAGCAGAGAGGATCACACGACTCACACAGAGTCTTGAATGCGATAATCAGGGCAAAAATCGTGTAGTGTGAAATAGGCTTTACTCTGTCAGGCAGAAGTGTCTCCACAAGGGGGAGCTATTGCTACTGTAGTATTTTTGTCTGTTATATCATTGACTGTTCTGTTGTGCAGCGAGAGAGCTGGCTCTGAAGCAGGAGGAGGGTCGCACCGTCATGTACACCGCTATGGGAGCCGAGTGGAGGCCGTTCGGCTTCCCCCGCCGACGCCGGCCCTTGTCCTCCGTTGTCCTCGAGAACGGGGTGGCTGAGAGGCTCGTGGATGATGTTAAAGAATTCATAAATAATCCCAAGTGGTACACAGACAGAGGTGTGTCAGAATTTGAGATGAATCTCTGAATTTGACACTGTTTGGGTTGAATAGTATTAATAATTTAGTGATTTTATAGGGATTCCGTACAGAAGAGGATATTTACTGTACGGACCTCCTGGCTGTGGGAAAAGCAGCTTCATGTAAGAAACTTTCTTTACTTTAGTAGAAAATATCATTTTTAAATGGCTAAATAATCTAAACTAAAGTTAGACCTAGTCTTTATGTATAAGTATGTGTGTGTGTATATGTATATATGAATAGATATTTATATGTATATTATATGTATATGGATACTTTGGCCCAATTTATCATGCAATACTTGTCACTTTACTATTTAATAATTTCATTACTATTTAATTCTCACTTTATATTGAAACTACACCTCACTGCACATTTATTCATTCATTCATTATAACTACACTGTTTGCTGCTACAGTTATGCATTATACACTGATCAACCATGACATTAAAACCACCTCCTTGTTTCTACACTCACCGTCCATATAGAAGCACTTTGTAGTTCTACAATTACTGACTGTAGTCCATCTGTTTCTCTGCATGCTTTGTTAGCCCCCTTTCACCCTGTTCTTCAATGGTCAGGACCCCCACAGAGCAGGTATTATTTAGGTGGTGGATCATTCTCAGCACTACAGGACACTGACATGGTGGTGGTGTGTTAGTGTGTGTTGTGCTGGTACGAGTGGATCAGACACAGCAGCGCTGCTGGAGTTTTTAATCACCTCACTGTCACTGCTGGACTGAGAATCGTCCACCAACCAAAAATATCCAGCCGTCAGCGCCCCGTGGGCAGAGTCCTGTGACCACTGATGAAGGTCTAGAAGATGACCGACTCAAACAGCAGCAATAGATGAGCGATCGTCTCTGACTTCACATCTACAAGGTGGACCAACTAGGTAGGAGTGTCTAATAGAGTGGACAGTGAGTGGACACGGTATTTAAGAACTCCAGCAGCGCTCCAGCACACCACCTAAATAATACCTGCTCTGTGGGGGTCCTGACCATTGAAGAACAGCATGAAAGGGGGTAACAAAGCATGCAGAGAAACAGATGGACTACAGTCAGTAATTGTAGAACTACAAAGTGCTCCTACATGGTAAGTGGAGCTGATAAAATGGACAGTGAGTGTAGAAACAAGGAGGTGGTTTTAATGTTACGGCTGACCGGTGTATATAAAGTACAGTGTATCTATCTATCCAGTGTTTGATATGTCATCATAATTTTATTATATTCTTTAGAACAGCTCTTGCTGGGGATTTGGGTTACAGCATCTGTCTGATGAGTCTGAGTGACCGCAGTCTTTCTGATGACCGGCTGAACCACCTCCTAAGTGTGGCTCCACAGCAGAGCATCATTCTGCTGGAGGATGTGGACGCTGCCTTTGTCAGCCGTGAGCTTCTGCCCACTGAGAGTATGTCTGTGTTTGACCTGTCCAATCCATCTTTTACCATCATCTTCACCTTGTTGACTTAGATCTCTTTCCGCTTTGCTTTATATCGGACAGATCCGATGGCCTACCAGGGCATGGGGAGACTCACCTTCAGTGGACTTCTTAATGCACTGGATGGAGTTGCTTCTTCAGAAGCTAGAATCGTCTTCATGACTACTAATTATATCGACAGGTACGAGTTAACAGATAGGCACATTCCAATTTTATGTATTTATAATATTACAAAAATTACGACATGACATCCATGTGCTTCCCTTTTCCTTATTTCACTTTAATTTCATACTTTTGCGGTGTGTCCGTGTGATTTAACTACACTGTTTTGTTTTTAACTCACCGTGTGTGTTGTGTTCTTTCTGTATAACACAGGCTTGACCCGGCTCTAATCAGACCCGGCCGTGTGGACCTGAAGCAGTACGTCGGCCACTGTTCGCACTATCAGCTCACCCAGATGTTCAGGAGGTTCTACCCGCTGGAGTCTGCAGCAGAGGGGGAAAGATTTGCAGCGAGCGCGTTAGCGGCGCACGAGGATCTCAGCGCGGCTCAAGTGCAGGGACATTTCATGCTTTTTAAGATGGACCCCGCTGGAGCTATCAGTAATGTTTCGGAAATCAAGCAGTGACGCCTCTCGACTGTACAGGGGGACGTTTGTGTGACTGAAAACTTCAACGTAAACAATAAAATTCATGATTTGCCATGAAATGTCAAATGAAGCTCTTGTTTACTTGTATACATGAAAAAAACAAGATTTAAAATTTAAAACTGTTGTGTTTGGGTCTTTTTTTTAACTCCAGTTGTTCAGCAGACCTTTATCATCACTGCTAATACCCAACAGCTGCCCCAGTTTTGGACTGCTTTGCTTGGGGTGGCAGTAAAACCATATTGGGTGGGCATGTAGCCAGAACTTAATTCAGGGTTGATTTGTGGAGGGAGGATGACAGCAGAGCTAATAATACTGGTTTAAATTGTTTATTTATTAGGATTTTAACGTCATGTTTTACACTTTGGTTACATTCATGACAGGAACGGTAGTTACTCATCACACACAAGATTCATCAGGTCACAAGGTTATATCAAACACAGTCATGGACAATTTTGTATTTCAAATTCACCTCACTTGCACGTCTTTGGACTGTTGGAGGAAACCGGAGCACCCGGAGGAAGCCCACACAGACACGGGGAGAACATGCAAACTCCACACAGAAAGGACCCGGTCCGCTTCACCTGGGGATCAAACCCAGTACCTTCTTGCTGTGAGGCGACAATGCTACCCACCGAGCCACCGTGTCGCCCTCCATTGCGGTTTTTGTTCCGGTAATTTGGGGAGTTACGGAGGTAAATCAGAGTCACTAGAAGCTGAATTTACAATACTTGGGGAAAAAGTTGTAAAATGTAATGGAACTGAAAGTTTTCACTGCACATTCAGGTTCATGTTTGCTATTGAGGAGACTGTACAGTAAAATAATTTTGGTAGGTAATGATGTGTATGCACTCGTGACTTTGTATTCACTAATTGGGCAGCACTTAGTGGGTAGCACTGCTGCCTCACAGCAAGGCGGTCTGGGTCCTTTCTGTGTGGAGTTTGCATGTTCTCCCTCTGTGTGGGTTCCCCCCGGGAGCTCCGGTTTCCTCCCACAGTACAAAGACGTGCAAGTGAGGTGAATTGGAGATATTACCCATGAATGTGTTTGACTTGGACTGATGAATCTTGTGTAACCAGTAACTACTGTGTCTGTCATGAATGTAACCAAAGTGTAAAACATGACGTTAAAATCCTAATAAATATATATTCATTAATTGCTTTATTATGATAATTGACTTTAGCACTTCCCTTTGGGATTAATAAAGTTATCCATCCGTCCATCCATCATTGTGGTGAGTCAGGCAGTAATACGCTCAATACATGGCACCAATTTATCAGTGGGCAACACACCCTCATACATACAACCACACACTCAAACACAAGGACAGTTAAGATTAGCCAATCCACCTTTTGCATGGTTTTAAAATTGAGGACAATCACAGCATCTAAAAGAAACCCACACTGACAGGAAAAGGTGAAGATGAAACTCTCATATTAGTTCACTTGTTAATGTGCATCTGAGAATTTGTGATGTAATTCGTGCAATGAAATGCTATTAAACATAGCACCCCTCCTAATCACGGAGTTTAATTATTTTAGCCATGCCTATTGCTAACATATAAAATCAATACTATAAAAACAAAATTGTTTACATTTATCACAGTAGTATAATGGATTCTAATGTGTATGAGAGTTTGAATGTTAAACTTAGAGCAGGATAGTCTGCTATGTCACAGTTATTCATCATTCATTCATTGTCTGCTTTACCACTACTTCATCCTGGTCAGGGTCACGGTGGGTCTGATTAGTTGGTCAAAAGGCAGGAAACACCCCAGACAGGTAACCAATCCATCACAAGGCGTACACACACTCACCTTTATTTGAATAGATACACTATAGAAAATATTGTAAGAACAGTATACAATAATTGGTGGCCTCACATAGTACAGTAGTATGCAGATACAGAAGTAGTCTGTATGTCTAATAAAAGATAGAATTACAGAAACAAACTTAGAGTAGACACAATATGTTTTTGTGTGAACCATCTAGTTTACCTACTGCTTTACCAGAATGGGGTAGTAATAAAAAAATATTTTTCATTGGCATAAAATACAAAGTCTATATACAATCACTCACATTTAAATCACATCACAAATGTTAACTTTGAGTATCTCTGTATGTACTGTTTGCATAGGTAAATAATAATGAAATGGTTCCATAAAGCTGTTCACAGTGACAAGAAGAATCAGTTTCCATTTCATTCAGGATTCATTACAGTGCATCAGTGTTTACAAAAAACCAAACCATAACATCACTGTATTAATTTACACTGTAATTGTACAAAAATAGTGTATACTACATACACTAAATAAACGTGTAAATGTTATTACATGAAACTGCAGATGATTTTTACATTCTAATAGCCATCACTAACATAAACTAACGGCCGAATGTATGTAGACACCCCTAATAATGATTTAGTTCAGGTGTTTCATTGCTAGGAAATGTATAGAATCAATTTTATACATTAAATATGAATTAAACAAAGCGAGTTTGGTTTCACATTTTTGGGTTTAGATGAAATGTTGAATGTAAGCCCGGCCTTCTCAATCAGCAGCACTGCCCTACCCTATAATTTTCTTTCAACTGAATGGGCACAAATCCCCACAGACACTCTAAGATTGAATGGAAAGCCATGCTAATGTAGAGTAGATGCTTTTTGACTAGTGTGGGGTTTGGCAGACAAGCTTAGTGGCTTTGGAGCAAGTTTGATAAAGGCATGCCATTATAGGCATGAGGCAAAAGTGTCTGAGAGATATTTAGACCATCAACATTGTTTACAGGATACATGACTTCATGACTTTAACAGGACACGTGTTTTCGCTCCAGAAAATGAAAATTCACAGGTCTGTCTGCAACAAGGACGATGCGATTGACTGCTTTGACCTCTCCGACACTGGCATCCAGCTTCACTTCAAACTGCTTTATTATCTAGAGGATAAAAAGAAAAGTGCAACAACAATAATAAAAAATAATAAATACATTTTATATCATTTAAGCTGATATGTGAGCCAGGAAAGCCTCTGTGTTCGTACCCTCGCCAGAGCTAGGTGCATCTCTAGTTCAGCGATGCGTCGACCGACACACCCTCTGATCCCGAACCCGAACGGAATGGAGCCGAACGGGCGAGGCCTTTCCCTCCCATCCCGTAACCATCGTTCAGGTTTGAAGATCTGTGGTTCGGGGAAGACTGCCTCGTCCTGACTGATGGTGTAATGGTGGATCACGAATGCCGTCATAGAGGTTTGATTGATTAACAGAATGTAAAACTGTTATAAAATGTGATACAGTCAAAGAACAAAAAACAGTGACCTTTTTGGGAAAGAAGTGTCCTCCGATTGTTACATCACTGTCTGACAAGAGACGTGCGTTTACTGGAACAACCGGATAAATTCTGTGCAGAAATATAAAATACTGTCACAATACCACAATCTACACCGATCAGCCATAACATTAAAACCACCTTCTTGTTTCTACACTCACTGTCCATTTTATCAGCTCCACTTATCATATAGGAGCACTTTGTAGTTCTACAATTACTGACTGTAGTCCATCTGTTACTCTGCATGCTTTGTTAGCCCCTTTCACCACATGGTGGTGGTGTGTTAGTGTGTGTTGTGCTGGTATGCGTGTTTGAGTCGGTCATCTTATGGACCTTCATCAGTGGTCACAGGACGCTGCCCATGGGGCGCTGTTGGCTGGATATTTTTGGTTGGTGGACTATTCTCAGTCCAGTAGTGACAGTGAGGTGTTTAAAAACTCCAGCAGCGCTGCTGTGTCTGATCCACTCATACCAGAACAACACACACTAACACACCACCACCATGTCAGTGTCACTGCAGTGCTGAGAATCATCCACCACCTAAATAATACCTGCTCTGTGGTGGTCCTGTGGGAGTCCTGACCATTGAAGAACAGCATGAAAGGGGGCTAACAAAGCATGTTGAGAAACAGATGGACTACTGTCAGTAATTGTAGAACTACAAAGTGCTTCTATAAGCTGATAAAATGGACAGTGAGTGTAGAAACCAGGAGGTTTTAATGTTATGGCCGATCAGTGTATAAGTGAAGAAAGCAAATCGACCCCTTACTTTGATGTTTAAAGATGTTTGAATCTGTTATTCAGCTATGATAATAGCCATAGCAGCTGACATGACATTAAGAATTAACATTTACATTTTCGGCATTTAGCAGATGCTTTTATCCAAAGCGACTTACAACTGTGTCCCTATACAATCCAAGCAGTTGAGGGTTAAGGACCTTGCTCTAGGGCCCAACAATGGCATATGTGGGGCTTGAACCTGCAACCTTCTGAGCTCTATTCCAGTACCTTAACCACTGTGATATCACTTTCATTTAGCAGACTCTTTTTTTCAAAGCAACATGCAATGTAAGCAAGGATTAATGACATTCGTTGCTCTGGGTCCTGACAGTAGTGGGTCTTAAACCAATGTCCTTCTGATCAATAGTCCTTTAACTCTTGAGCTACCAGTGACCCTCGGCACAATACAGAAGAAAAAAAAAACATAACACTCATAGGTAAAACACAGTATAATAAAACAACATCTTTAATCTGAATAGTAATATAATAATAATCACATATTTATTTTGGGTTGTTGTATTTTGAGGCAGGTTCCTCCTGGTCTGTGTTGTGAAATTGGTTAGGAAGTTAATTATACCTGTTTTACCTGACAGGGTGTAAATATAAATCATAGATTTCGCTCACAGATTATAACCGAGCTGTTACGTGTGACCTTTGTGACAGACACCCTTGCCACACATTTTCTTTATCAGTCGTTCTAGCTTAGAAATCTGGTTTTGACTCAACATTACTTATGCTTTACAATATAAGATGTATGAATATCAAGCATAAAATATTTAAAAACTGTGAGGTGTTAAAAACTCCATCACCGCTGCTGTGTCTGATCCACTCATACCAGCACAACACACTAACACACCACCACCATGTCAGTGTCACTGCAGTGCTAAGAATGATCCACCACCTAAATAATACCTGCTCTGTAGTGGTCCTGGAAGAGTCCTGACCATTGAAGAACAGGGTGAAAGGGGGCTAACAAAGCATGTAGAGAAACAGATGGACTACAGTCAGTAATTGTAGAACTACAAAGTGCTTCTATGTGGTAAGTGGAGCTGATAAAATGGACAGTGAGTGTAGAAACCAGGAGGTGGTTTTAATGTTATGGTTGATTACATGTGTGTTTGGGTTTCTGAATGTAAAACGGTGTATATTTTTGTGTACTTGTTCATATTGCACTGCAGACTTAAAGCACCATGTCTGAGTTAATGTTTAACCGATGAAAGTTCATGTTTCAGAGTTCAGGAGTGATTTTAATCCTCGGTGGTGTTACAGTAGTCTGGGTTCTGTAGTTCTCTGGTTGTCTGTAGGTGAAAGGGTTAATTATACAGACTTTGTTTTCCTGCTTCTCCCTGCTGCTGATTTCACTCCAGCTTCTCTCCGCACCGATGGCAGGACGTCTGGCTCTGTGTTCAGCCGGTAAAACCGTTCGGGTCCGGGGGTTTATCCGACCCACCACCACCACATTCAGCCTGGACATAAAGAGAAATACCGGGGGAAATGCTGGTGACCCTCCGGTCCCCCCTGGAAGTGTCAGGTCTGAGGCAGTTCTTCCTGAGATCACTCTGCCTAAAATGCTTTACAGGCTGATCTTTCAAGGTTACTACAATCGAATGCATGAGCTACAGGTAAATCATGTAAATATGATTATTTATTGTATTTATTTAAGTCTGGAGACATTTCTGTGCTCTCATGTTTGTTTACGTTCTTGACACTGTTTACAAGTGCAGATCAAGTCTTCAGCAACTATAATGTGTCATTATTAAGTGTGCACTTTATTTGTTATTTAAAACTATGAGCATTCTCTCTGATTTCTCCAGCTGTATGAGAAGCAGCTCCATGGCACCATGTATAAAGTGAAAGCTGGAAGCAGCCCTACTGTTGCTCTGAACACTGTGGAGCTTCTGGAGGAACTGTTGAGGAAAGATGATAAGTTTCCATGCAGAGGAGATATGAGTCTGTGGGTTGAATACAGGGATATGAGAGGTCTGGGATATGGTCCTGTCACTGTGTAAGTCATGTTTATGTTTGCTCAATGTTATTTGCACTTGCTTTATTGTGCAGTACAGAGAACTTGAGTATTTAAGTCTGTTGTTCTGTTGCTATGATCTTGTCTACATTTCCTATCTGGGGTTTTCATTACCGTTTCCTCTTACTTTCCTTGTTTACTGGTTCTGACACTTGATAGATCAGCTGAAGATGCATTACCGCCATCTAGGGAGCTAAAGAGTGGAAACAGGTTCATTAAAAGTCTTTATGACTGTAAATAAATACAAAAACAATTGCAATAATAATATTTATATATTTGTCATGTTTTACACACTTGGTTACATTCCTGACAGGACAGATACTTACTGGTTGCACAATATTCATCAGTTCAAGTTCAATTTCGTATGACTGTACGCCTTTGGACTGTGGGAGGAAACCCACACAGACACAGGGAGAACATGCAAACTCCACACAAAAAGGACCCGAACCACCCCACCTGGGGATCGAACCCAGGACCTTCTTGCTGTGAGGTGGCAGTGCCGAAAATGTAAATGAATGTAGGTCTACAAAAGTAGATTGGGTAATTGGATATGACCAGATTGGGAGAAAATTGGGAAATTGAGATATTTGCTGTAATAAGCTCTGTATTAACTGCAGAAAATAATAACACAGTACTAACAAATAATTGTAAATTTGGCTGAAACTTTTTAATATGATTATTGAAACCAGAAATTAATTAGTATTTTGTCTAAAATGCAGTTTAACCCAGCATGAATTCCCCCTTATACACAATTTCTTTAATTTCCTTTGGGATCAATAAAGTATCTATCTATCTATCTATCTATCTATCTATCTATCTATCTATCTATCTATCTATCTATCTATCTATCTATCTATCTATCTATCTATCTATCTATCTATCTATCTATCTATCTATCTATCTATCTATCTATCTATCTATCTATCTATCTATCTATCTATCTATCTATCTATCTATCTATCTATCTATCACACACCTGAAAACTACAATGTGGTTCAACACCCATTGCAATATAATTCTATAATAAACTACATAAGATGCTAACACTAAAAATAGTTATTTTTACTAAAAATGGCTTATTCCCAGCACTTACTGTCCAGCAAACCCTGTGTCGTTATCCTTGGGTGGGTCGCAAGCCATAAAAATGGGATAATGCTGAAATGTAGTGTGAAGTTTTGGAAGAGGAATAGAAGTAGGCATTATACAACGATCAGCTTTAACTAGAATTCTAGTATTGTGATATATTATAGAGGTGTGACTCCAAATGCTGAGGAACGGTTAAGGGTTCTAGGGTTACCAGGGGTATGTGAGCTGGCACCTTTTATACTTCCATTATTAATGGCAAGAAAGGAAAGGAGAGTAGAGTCAGGAGAGAGTCATACTTCAGTGTAGGGCTGGGCGATTTTCACGATTAATTCGGTTAATTCGAATGAACGTTGTCACCCGATGTTAGAATGTGACAATCGCGATTGTTTACATACTTTATATTTTAATTAAAATACCAACGTCACGAAGCAGTAAACTGACCAGACGCTCGCGGAATATAAATCAGGGAAAGTTTCATATAAAAAGGGCGAAAACAGTGTACAAAATCAGGTAGAGTCAAAAACAAGCGAAAACCAAAACAGTAAACGGAAGACAACAAGGATTATACACGGTAACGGGTAGATTCAGTAATAAGAAGCGCAAACACGATCGGCAAAACAAGACACAAACAGAAGAGTTTAATTAAGATTCACTGAATCAAACAACGCTGAACTGAACAGATTTTACAGCCTGTAATTTTACTTTTACTTAAGTAAGTTTTGTACTAAGAATTGTAATTCGCTTCATTTTAAATCACATCCGTTAGTGAGTAAAAAAATCGCGTCTGGGAAACTGCTGCAGTGAATTCTGCGATAGGGAGTCGGATCTTTTGTCTCGGTTCCTTTTAAAGAGCCGTATGTATGTAACGACTCCCAAATGTGCAAATCGGTCCTTTATTTTGGCTTAAAGGGCCGTTCAATAGAATCGAATCATTCTACGACACATAATAGTGGTTAATACAGTTTGAAAGTTTTATGGGACTAAAATGACACATTACACATCCTTAAATGTTTAAAATGTTGTATCCACCCCCCAAGTCACAAGAGGACAAAATCAAAGCTGAGCTGAGTGATCACTTGATGCCCCCCCAATGTAGATACTGACTCACTCAGTGGTGGAAACAGCACAGTACAGTACAGTACAGGCTCGTGTTCCTGTTAAGAAACCTGTAAAGAACTATTTGTAGTTTTTTTCCTAATGTAAGGAGGTTCTGCTGAACATTATTTAAAATAAAAGTTGTTTGTGAGCTATTCTTAGATATAGATAGATAAGGATATAGATAATTTAGATCTATTTTGTTTTAATTATTGTTAATTATTGTGATCTCGTTATTGTTATAAAGTTTGAGTCCCTTAAAAGGATAATTATAGGTGGTGCTGTTACTATTTTTGCACTTCTGCAGCCGTTAATTACAATGCAAAAAAAGAAATTTGAGTCTTATTTTAATTGCATTATGCAAGAACAAAAAAAAAAATCGAAATCGTAATCGACAATCAGGTATAATTTGAAAATAATCGAGATTTTTTTTTTTTTTTGCAAAATCGCCCAGCCCTACTTCAGTGATCTATTTACGTTAAGTGACCATAATTTCTCTTCCATACAAGAAAGAAACTGGCAGAGACAGTTTTTAATGGTTTGTAACCCTGTTTCACACTTTTAGTTCTGCACATTTACCGCAGTAATTGGTGTCCAGGCTTTCATCGTTTAGCTCTCTGTTGTTGCTGAACAGTATCAGCGGGGTTCTCCTTAATGCATCTGTCGTTGCAGTTAATGATGATGCCTGTCGTTTTTGGGCACAGATGCCCAGTCACATAGCTGGCATGCACAATAGAAAAGAGGAAATTATGAATCTTGGTGGCATGGCAGCAATAGCAATAGCCAAAATTGCCTTTGAAAGATTCAAAGTGATTGATTGTAAGTAAATCACTTTATAAATGAAGCTCTTTGTAAACAACAGGCCAAGGAAAGCTCATGTGGCTGTAAAAATAATTAATATGTTGTCAGGGATAGTAAATCATTTCCTCGTTGAGTCCTGATTCACTGCGGTTGGTAAATTGCCAGAAATTCTGATTGTGGTTTTATTAAAATATTAAGAAAAACTGTTTAACTGTTTTTTTTTCTACAACAGAGAAGGAGAAAGGTGGTACAATCTTCGAGCTGTGCTGAACAAACGTATGCTGCATCCCAAGGACTCTGTAAAGTATGATAAAGTCATTAATGAGGTGGTGACAGATTTTATAGGAAGAATTCGCCATCTGAGGAAAATGAGCAGCACAGGCGACCTGGTGCCCAACTTGTCCAACGAGCTGTACCGTTTTTCTCTGGAAGGTATGTTTAGTCAGGCCTTAGTTATTACTGAATTGCATTTAAAGAGATCTTTGATTTATAATAAATATACCACGATCAGCCATAACATTAAAACCACCTCCTTGTTTCTACACTCACTGTCCATTTTATCAGCTCCACTGTGATTCCATGTTTTTCCATGTACAAGATTTTCTGTGTTTTGCATGGAGGAGGCATATGTCAGTTTTTTGTTTACACTCGATATTGTTGTACTTTCTGGGAATAAACCCAGAATACATAGTTTTGGGCAGATAGGTAACTTAATGGAGGTAATAAATGATATAATTTCCATTACACTCTTTCAAAAATTATTAATATAACTACATTCCCACATACAGTGAAATAATGTTCCTACCTCCACATCACACTTACTACATGCATCCGGGTTATTGTCATTAAACGTGTGCAACAGAGAAGGATAATATTCTATATTAATATTAATATTCCACGATTCTTGTTTATCCAGGAATCTCCAGCATACTGTTCGAGACTCGTATTGGCTGTCTAGAAAACGAGATTCCACAAGAAACCCAGCACTTCATAGATTCCATTGCTAAGATGCTCACCTACACCATGCCCGTGACCATGCTACCCAAGTGGACCCGCAACTATTTGCCGTTCTGGCGGCGCTTTGTGGACAGCTGGGATGGAATCTTCAGATTTGGTGAGATATTAAAGGCAGCTTATATTTTTATGGGGCAGGTTTGCTTTATCTAGTAATACAGGCAGCATGCTAATAGACTTTCTGACTGATTAATCAAATTAAGAGCAGTATTTGCTTGCCTGTGTGTAGCTTGCAAGCTAATTGATCAGAAAATGGAGGACATTCAGAAGCGTGTGGACACAAAGCAGGAGGTTGAAGGAGAGTACCTTAGCTACCTGCTCTCCAGCACCAACATGACCAAAAAGGATGTGTATGGAAGTGTTGCTGAGCTTCTCCTGGCAGGAGTGGACACAGTAAGAACCACACCGCACCATGTAGCTTAGTAACTCAGTCATAATAATAAGTCTAACTATGAATTGTCCTCTTCAAGACGTCCAACACGTTATTGTGGGCCTTATATCTGCTGTCACGGGATCCAGAGGTGCAGGACAAACTGTATCAGGAGGTGAGCAGTATTATCAAGGGGGACAAAATTCCATCAGCTGAGGAAGTAAACAACATGTCTTACCTTAAAGCTGTCATCAAGGAGACTCTCAGGTGGATTTTCTGTTTGTTATAGCCAGATATAGCAGATATTAGCAGATAAATCCACCTCCTTGTTTCTACACTCACTGTCCAGTTTATCAGCTCCACTTACCATATAGAAGCACTTTGTAGTTCTACAATAACTGACTGTAGTCCATCTGTTTCTCAACATAATCTGTTAGCCCCCTTTCATGCTGTTCTTCAATGGTCAGGACCCCCACAGGACCACCACAGAGCAGGTATTATTTAGGTGGTGGATCATTCTCAGCACTGCAGTGACACTGACATGGTGATGGTGTGTTAGTGTGTGTTGTGCTGGTATGAGTGGATCAGACACAGCAGCGCTGATGAAGTTTTTTAAACACCTCACTGTCACTGCTGGACTGAGAATCGTCCACCAACCAAAAATGTCCAACCAACAGCGCACCGTGGGCAGCGTCCTGTGACCACTGATGAAGGTCTAGAAGATGACCGACTCAAACAGCAGCAATAGATGAGCGATCGTCTTTGACTTTACATCTACAAGGTGGACCGGCTAGGTAGGAGTGTCTAATAGAGTGGACAGTGAGTGGACACAGTATATAAAAACTCCAGCAGCGCTGCTGTGTCTGATCCACTCATACCAGCACAACACACACTAACACACCACCACCATGTCAGTGTCACTGCAGTGCTGAGAATGATCCACCACCCAAATAATACCTGCTCTGTGGTGGTCCTGACCATTAAAGAACAGCATGAAAGGGGGCTAACAAAGCATGCAGAGTAACAGATGGACTACAGTCAGTAATTGTAGAACTACAAAGTGCTTCTATATGGTAAGTGGAGCTGATAAAATGGACAGTGAGTGTAGAAACATTGAGGTGGTTTTAATGTTATGGCTGATCGGTGTAGATTGTGGTATTGTGACAGTATGTTATATTTCTGCACAGAATTTATCCGGTTGTTCCAGTAAACGCACGTCTCCTGTCAGACAGTGATGTAACAATCGGAGGACACTTCTTTCCCAAAAAGGTCACTGTTTTTTGTTCTTTGACTGTATCACATTTTTATAACAGTCTTACATTTTTAATTCTCATTCTGTTAATCAATCAAACCTCTATAAACAGACAGCATTCGTGATCCACCATTACGCCATCAGTCAGGACGAGGCAGTCTTCCCCGAACCACAGATCTTCAAACCTGAACGATGGTTACGGGATGGGAGGGAAAGGCCTCGCCCGTTCGGCTCCATTCCGTTCGGGTTCGGGATCAGAGGGTGTGTCGGTCGACGCATCGCTGAACTAGAGATGCACCTAGCTCTGGCGAGGGTACGAACACAGAGGCTTTCCTGGCTCACATATCAGCTTAAATGATATAAAATGTATTTATTATTTTTTATTATTGTTGTTGCACTTTTCTTTTTATCCTCTAGATAATAAAGCAGTTTGAAGTGAAGCTGGATGCCAGTGTCGGAGAGGTCAAAGCAGTCAATCGCATCGTCCTTGTTGCAGACAGACCTGTGAATTTTCATTTTCTGGAGCGAAAACACGTGTCCTGTTAAAGTCATGAAGTCATGTATCCTGTAAACAATGTTGATGGTCTAAATATCTCTCAGACACTTTTGCCTCATGCCTATAATGGCATGCCTTTATCAAACTTGCTCCAAAGCCACTCAGTGACAAACCCCACACTAGTCAAAAAGCATCTACTCTACATTAGCATGGCTTTCCATTCAATCTTAGAGTGTCTGTGGGGATTTGTGCCCATTCAGTTGAAAGAAAATTATAGGGTAGGGCAGTGCTGCTGATTGAAAAGGCCGGGCTTACATTCAACATTTCATCTAAACCCAAAAATGTTCAGCTGTGTTAAAAACACACTCTGAAACCAAACTCGCTTTGTTTAATTCATATTTAATGTATAAAATTGATTCTATACATTTCCTAGCAATGAAACACCTGAACTAAATCATTATTAGGGGTGTCTACATACATTCGGCCGTTAGTTTATGTTAGTGATGGCTATTAGAATGTAAAAATCATCTGCAGTTTCATGTAATAACATTTACACGTTTATTTAGTGTATGTAGTATACACTATTTTTGTAAATTGACAGTGTAAATCAATACAGTGATGTTATGGTTTGGTTTTTTGTAAACACTGATGCACTGTAATGAATCCTGAATGAAATGGAAACTGATTCTTTTTGTCACTGTGAACAGCTTTATGGAACCAGCAGGGTTTTATTATTATTTACCTATGCAAACAGTACATACAGAGATACTCAAAGTTAACATTTGTGATGTGATTTAAATGTGAATGATTGTATATAGAATTTGTATTTTATGCCAATGAAAGATAATTATATGTATATTTTTTAATTTTTTTTATTACTACCCCATTCTGGTAAAGCAGAAGGTAAACTAGATGGTTCACATAAAACACATTGTGTCTATTCTTAAAATATAAGTTTGTTTCTGTAATTCTATATTTTATTAGACATACAGACTACTTCTGTATCTGCATACTACCGTACTATGTGTGAACAGTCTGTAAAATAGTAGACAACCTATCATTGTTTACTGCTCTTACAATATTTTCTATAGTGTATCTATTCAAATAAAGGTGAGTGTGTGTACGCCCTGTGATGGATTGGTTACCTGTCTGGGGTGTTTCCTGCCTTTTGCCCAACTAAACAGACCCACCGTGACCCTGACCAGGATGAAGTAGTGGTAAAGCAGACAATGAATGAATGATGAATAACTGTGACATAGCAGACTATCCTGCTCTAAGTTTAACATTCCAACTCTCATACACATTAGAATCCATTATACTACTGTGATAAATATAAACAAGTTTGTTTTTATAGTATTGACTTTATATGTTAGCAATAGGCATGGCTAAAATAATTAAACTCCGTGATTAGGAGGGGTGCTATGTTTAATAGCATTTCATTGCACGAATTACATCACAAATTCTCAGATGCACATTAACAAGTGAACTAATATGAGAGTTTCATCTTCACCTTTTCCTGTCAGTGTGGGTTTCTTTTAGATGCTGTGATTGTCCTTAATTTTAAAACCATGCAAAAGGTGGATTGGCTAATCTTAACTGTCCTTGTGTTTGTGTGTGTGGTTGAATGTATGAGGGTGTGTTGCCCACTGATAAATTAGTGGCATGTCTTGAGTGTATTGCTGCCTCACCCACTGTAACAATAGACGAATGGATGGATGCATGAATGACTTTATTAATCCCAATGGGAAATTCAAGTCATTTACCATAATAAAGCAATTAATGAATATATACACCGACCAGGCATAACATTATGGCCACTGACCATGAAGTGAAGTGAATAACACTGATTATCTCTTCATCACGGCACCTGTTAGTGGGTGGGTGGTTAATTAGATAAGGGCCAAATTGTGATGGCTAGATGACTGGGTCAGAGCATCTCCAAAACTGCAGCTCTTGTGGGGTGTTCCCGGTCTGCAGTGGTCAGTATCTATCAAAATTGGTCCAAGGAAGGAACAGTGGTAAACCGGCGACAGGGTCATGGGTGGCCAAGGCTCATTGATGCACGTGGGGAGCGAAGGCTGGCCCGTGTGGTCCGATCCAACAGACGAGCTGCTGTAGCTCAAACTGCTGAAGAAGTTCATGCTGGTTCTGATAGAAAGGTGTCAGAATACACAGAGCAGCACAGTTGCAGGGCTTTTTTGGCAGCAAAAGGGGGACCAACACAATACATGAATGTACGCACATCATTACCTACCAACGTCGTTTTACTGTACAGTCTCCTCTGAGGCCAACATGAACCTGAATGTGCAGTTCCATCAAATTTTACAACATTTTCTTCCAAGTATCATAAATTCAGGTTCTAGTGACTCTGTTTTACCTCCATAATGCACCAAATTACTGGAACCAAAACCACAATGGAGGGCGACACGGTGGCTCGGTGGGTAGCACTGTCGCATCACAGCAAGAAGGCCCTGGGTTCGATCCCCGGGTGAAGCGGACCGGGTCCTTTCTGTGTGGAGTTTGCATGTTCTCCCCGTGTCTGTGTGGGTTTTCTACCACAGTCCAAAGATGTGCAAGTGAGGTGAACTGGAGACACAAAATTGTCCATGACTGTGTTTGACATTGAACTTGTGAACTGATGAATCTTGTGTAAGCAGTAACTACCTGTTTTGTCATGAATGTAACCAAAGTGTAAAACATGATGTTAAAATCCTAATAAATAAATAAAATAAAACAGCAATGGTCGGTTCTCCTTCAGTACAGTGGGGGCAGTAACGTTACATTTCAGGAAACCACACTTTCCATCACAGCGAATAAGAGATTGTTTGCGCCTTGATTAAACTATGGCGACGCTACAATTATCAAAATGTCCTGAATTTGTTTAGAATTTGTTTTTTTTTATATACAGACGTGAACTGAACAAAGGAAAAGACATCGTGTTTGTGTTGCAAGGATTGTGTAGTGCGAGGCGCTTCGTGAGAAGTAGAGCTAACGTCGTTAGCATGTTAGCTACATGCTAACAGGCTAACTAGGCTAGCTAACACTATTAAGAATCAACAGCTCCTCTTGTTTAATCTTTTTTTTTAAATACTGGCTGTTTTAAAGTGAATTGTTAACAGATTTGCTCCGAGTTACTTTATCTCTAGTTAACGTTGACAAAAATAGCGATTGTCTAATTTTTAAGCATTAATGTATAAGTGTAACTAGGTATTTGTTGTTAAATGATAGTTTACAGACTATAGACTTGACAGGGCTGCATTTTATGACTATACGTATCAAAAATGAATCCAGCTAATATCTTTGGTGGCCCTCAGGGTTTTCAGGCACAGAATAATACCAGTCAGAACTTGTTTCAGGCATTTAATCAGCAAGGAACAAGCACCACCACACCAAACACTGGTTTTGGTCAGAAGCCAGCATTTGGTCAACCTTCAGCTTTCAGCCCTCCTTCAGTGTTTGCTCAAGGTTCTGCCCAAGCGTCTGTCTTTGGCCAAACACCATCATTTGGCCAGACACCATCCTTCGGTCAGACTGGCGGCTTGGGGCAGTCCTCACTCTTCTCCACAGCTCCAGCTCCATCGTTCGGACAACCAGTTTCATCCCAACCGGCACCTGCGTTTGGAGTGACTCCATCTCCTATGGCACAGAGTCAGATTCCTTCTTTTGGTAATGCGCAAAAACCTGCATTTGGATTGAGCCCTGCGTTTGGCCAGACCTCTGGATTTAGCATGTCTTCTGGTAACCAGCAGCAGCCTGCCAGTTCCATCAGCACTGGAGGATCTCAGCCCAGCTTCGGTCAGCCTTCCTTCGGTCAAGCGTCTGCCTTTTCAGCTTCGAGCTCAGCTGGAAATAATCAGACCAATACACAGACTGTCGGGACAACAACAGTCGGCCTTAAGCCTCAGTCTGATCCTTTCTTCAAACCTATATTTAGTGCCGGTTCTGTTTCTTCTGACTCTCAGTCTCCTGCTCCTGGACAGTTTGGATTAATTAAACCAGTTACTAGTGGATCGGACAGCGGTGGACTTGGAAAATCTGCTGGCCCACTTGTCACAAGTGTAAAGCCTAACACTATGGGTTTCAGTTTTTCCCAGCCTGGGGCCACACCTTCATCGTTTGGAAATGTGAACATGCCTCAGACTGGAATGACTGGTGGAAACACTCCACAGTTTAGATTCTCTCAGCCTGCTAATCCATCCAGCAACAACAGCAGCAGCGCCACCACCACAGCTGCTCAACCCACCACTGTATCCAACAGTCCATCTTTATTTAGCTTTTCTCAAAACGTCCCTCAACCCCAGCCTGAGGCAAAAAAGGTCATATTCGGTGGACCCGTCCAATCATTATTTTCATACAAAAGTCTGAAACCTGAAGAGAGCACAGAGAGAGTCGAAGAGAGCTCAGGAGCGCCGACTATCGTGAATTTTGGGAAGAGCATGAAACGTAAGGAAGAGGCAGATGATCCGAATGTCGGGCAAATAAAAACTACCAAAACCTCAGAAGCCCCCGGTGGAGCAGACAGCTCGAGACACCCTTCCAAGCGGCCCCTGGTGAGGAGTCGAGAACTTGTAGGTGGCCTGTTTCGAAATGCCTTGTCTGGTCTGATCAAGGAATCGTCCAATGTAGTTAAAAAAGAACGTGGTCAGGAGCACAAACAAGACCCATCCGGTCCTGATGCAGAGGTGTCGGTCACACCTCCGAGACCTTCGGCTCCGATAAGGCATTTCTTAGAAAAAGCAGAGAAGGAAAAGCCTGGTGAGTTTAGCTTATATTTGTGTTTGTATTTATTAATGCTATCTAATGGACTTTTTGACAACTAGGTTGAACTTGGGACCATAACATGATACACTGGTTCCCAGTGAATTCTGAATATTGTGGATATGTAGTATATATTCACTTCCCACTTCATTAGGTGCACCCAGAGCGGTAGAGAGAACAGAGTGGCGACACTCCCATAGGGAACCGTTGGAAAGGGGGCGGGACATTTTTTCTGCCCAGCTTCCGGGTTGTGGAGCTCTGTATAGTTCCAAACAACCCATAGAGCCCCATTCATTTCCACTACTTATCAAACATTTTTAGCTGTATGTTGCTTTGTTTTAAAAAAATTATGAATTTAATGTCATTAATATACTTAATACTGTTATTGTTTAGCATTTGCTCAGCACTAAATGTTACATGTTTATCTTAATTAATAGGTATAACCCAATTTAGCTTAGTCAGTTAAGCTTAATTAATGACACACGAGTCTTTTCACCTAAAATGAGTTGATTAATCAAGATTCTTGTTACAGAAATGATCATAAAACATTAGAACCACAATAAATCATTATACTTTTACTTTCATACTTAAGTACATTTGAAGGTAAATTTAGTTTAGTACTTTAGTGGAGGTAAAGAGTATTTTTACTTTTACTACTACTTTTACTGGAGTAATATGTTACCTTGGATATCTCTACTTTAACTCAACTACATGGTTTGTCTACCTTGTCCACCACTTACATTAGACAAAATGAACTAGTGCATATTCATAATGAATTCATTAATGTATTACATGTAGGAATCAATTATTAATCACTCATGAAATAAGAGATGAATGAATGCTTTTTCATGTACCTGCACTATAATGTTTTTGGTACGGTAATGTGTTTATCAATCTGTTCATTCAGTGCAGGTAAACCTTATGAATCCAGCACATGACTTAGTGTTTAGCAAAAATGATTATTATTATGAATCCTCAGGAAAGTGAAGGGAGATTAGTTTATGCAAAAATCAAAACATAAAAAACTTTAATGTCTATACTGTATATTGTCTCTACTACTTAAGGATATCGCATTATGTAATGTATGCTAATATAATGTACTGTGTGTTAACAAGAACGACCTATTAACAAGTCATTATAAACATCAATCTTCCACTTTATATACCAAATTGACATTAAAGCAGATACAGTAAATGTAAACGCAGTTGAAAATACCCAGAAATTGTACAAATGTTTATTATTTGCCGTTTAATATTTCACTCACTGCTGCCTGTCCCATTTGAGAACATGACAGCGCCGGGTTTGTTTGGAACTATTGAGGGTTACATGAACCACGTGACCGCGTAGCGGCGAGATCAAGGAGTGTCGCAACTCTCTCTATCTACGGCTCTGGGTGCACCTATTTGATGGATCAATGTATTGATTATTTTGGGTTAAGGCCACACTTAACCATATGGATAATCTTTGTGGGTAATAATAGACTGTTGTATATGCACCGATCAGCCATAACATTAAAACCACCTCCTTGTTTCTCCACTCACCATATAGAAGCACAATTACTGACTGTAGTCCATCTGTTTCTCTGCATTTTTTTTTACCCCCTTTCACGCTGTTGTTCAATGGTCAGGACCCCCACAGGACCACCACAGAGCAGGTATTATTTAGGTGGTGGATCATTCTCAGCGCTGCAGTGACACTGACATGGTGGTGGTGTGTTAGTGTGTGTTGTGCTGGTATGAGTGGATCAGACACAGCATTGTCCACTCTATTAGACACTACATCTACAAGGTGGACCAACTAGGTAGGAAAGTCAGAGACGATCGCTCATCTATTGCTGCTGTTTGAGTCGATCATCTTCTAGACCTTCATCAGCGCTCACAGGACGCTGCCCACGGGGCGCTGTTGGCTGGATATTTTTGGTTGGTGGACTATTCTCAGTCCAGTAGTGACAGTCCAAAAACATGCCACCATTCTAATTGGAAACACTGAACTGTCCTATAGGTACTCAGCCGCTAGATGAACAAACCAGTGCATTGTGGTGCCGGTCCCAAGCTCGGATAAAATAGGGAGGGTCGGGTCAGGAAGGGCATCCGGCGTAAAAACTGTGCTAAATCGATGCGGATCATGATCCGCCGAGAGCCGACCCCGTAACCGAACGGGACAAAGGCCGAGGAAGAAGAAGAAGAAGTATTTAGAAAGAACATAGATAAGAACAGAAGTTTAACACTGCTTGAGGGGTGTAGTGACTGATATGAATAGTTTTAATATGTATTATGTTTTAGGAATGTAATTTATTATGTTTTAATGGTATTGTAAGATTTATTTGTATCTTTGGTCAGCCACGGTTGTGTTTTAAGGTGCTATATGAATAAACTTTGCCTTGCCTTGCCTTAAAGAAAAGATGTGTTAGATATAGACTGTGATAATTTAAATACAATATATGTTTTACACTGTCATTGTATAATGTCGAGATCCAGGTTATAAAATAGTAACTTGGTTTATTTGGTTTAAGTTCCCGAGCCTGAAGCTGAAGCGACTCCTCCACTTCGAAGAGCCAGACGTAGAGAGAGCTCAGAAAGCCAGACCGGTGTGTCCCCCACTGATCTCACCATTATAAACTGCAAGGGGATTCCACCCAAGCTCAGCACCAGAGAAGTAGTCCGGAGTCATTTTAATGGCTTCGGGAAGGTGCATAAAGTGTACTGCAAGCCTCAGAGGAATCAAGTCACTGTACACTTTCATGATCATGTCAGTATTCTCACTTATTTTAGGTTTAATGTGTTTTTGAAATGCTTGATATATAACGAGCTTATGTAAATGTTTGCAGGCCATCATGATATATTTTATATAATGTTTTCTAACGATAGCATTTATTTATTTACTGGTTATAAGTTGCATATAGAAATGAAATTGTTGATCATGTGATAACAGGACAATCAGGTTGCAGGGCTGTGTGGCTTTATTAAGATTTCCAGACACAAATAATTACATTGATTCAAAAACACTAAATAAATGATCTTTGTTTTGCTCCTCAATCAGTTGGGCATCAGTTCTAACAAAGCCCAGTGGAGCTGCATCATTCTGACTTTCCTCTCCTCCACCAGCAGTTGGATCAGAATGGGTTTTGTCAGGATTCACACCCACTTGCTCCACCTTGTGAATCAGCTCGTCTACATGCTGGTTTTGTGTGAGCTCCGGTCTCTGGATCTCCTCATCATGGTCACTGCTTTCACTGGAAACCAGGTTGATCTCGTAACGTCCCATCACCAGGTTCTTGTCTTGGTCTCCCTTAGAAAACACCTGATCCAGCTCCATCTTTTCATCTGATTTCTCTTTTTCCCAGGAATCATTAATCTGATCTGAATTCTGACTCTCCTGCTCCTCAACTGGTGTGTCTGCCTGAACAGATGTGTTTTCCAGCTGTTCAACTGGTGTGTCTACCTGAGCAGAGGCATTTTCCAGCTGTTTGACTGGCTTGTCTGCCTGTGCAGCGGCATTTTCCAGCTGTTCGGCTGGTGTGTCCGCCAGAGCAGAGGCATTTTCCAGCTGTTTGACTGGCTTGTCTGCCTGTGCAGCGGCATTTTCCAGCTGTTTGACTGGCTTGTCTGGATGAGAAGTGGTATTTTCCAGCTGTTCGACTGCTTTGTGTGCAAGAGAAATGGTGTTTTCCAGCTGTTTAGCTGGTTTGTGTGCAAGAGAAGTGGTGTTTTCCAGCTGTTTAGCTGGTGTGTGTGCAAGAGAAATGGTGTTTTCCAGCTGTTTAGCTGGTGTGTGTGCAAGAGAAATGGTGTTTTCCAGCTGTTTAGCTGGTGTGTCTACAAGAGAAATGGTGTTTTCCAGCTGTTTAGCTGGTGTGTGTGCAAGAGAAATGGTGTTTTCCAGCTGTTTAGCTGGTTTGTGTGCAAGAGAAATGGTGTTTTCCAGCTGTTTAGCTGGTGTGTGTGCAAGAGAAATGGTGTTTTCCAGCTGTTTAGCTGGTGTGTGTGCAAGAGAAATGGTGTTTTCCAGCTGTTTAGCTGGTGTGTGTACAAGAGAAATGGTGTTTTCCAGCTGTTTAGCTGGTGTGTGTGCAAGAGAAGTGGTATTTTCCAGCTGTTTAGCTGGTGTGTCTGTCTGAGCAGAGGTATTGTCCAGCTGTTCGGCTGGTATGTCTGTCTGAGCAGAGGTATTGTCCAGCTGTTCGGCTGGTTTGTGTGCAAGAGAAGTGGCATTTTCCAGCTGTTTGGCTGGTGTGTCTGTCTGAGCAGAGGTATTTTCCAGCTGTTCGGCTGGTGTGTCTGTCTGAGCAGAGGTATTTTCCAGCTGTTCGGCTGGTGTGTCTGTCTGAGCAGAGGTATTTTCCAGCTGTTCGGCTGGTGTATCTACCTGAGCAGATGTATTTTCCAGCTGTTCGGCTGGTGTATCTACCTGAGCAGATGTATTTTCCAGCTGTTCGGCTGGTGTATCTACCTGAGCAGATGTATTTTCCAGCTGTTTGGCTGGTGTGTCTGCCTGAGCAGAGGTATTTTCCAGCTGTTCGGCTGGTGTATCTACCTGAGCAGATGTATTTTCCAGCTGTTTGGCTGGTGTGTCTGCCTGAGCAGAGGTATTTTCCAGCTGTTCGGCTGGTGTATCTACCTGAGCAGATGTATTTTCCAGCTGTTCGGCTGGTGTATCTACCTGAGCAGATGTATTTTCCAGCTGTTCGGCTGGTGTATCTACCTGAGCAGATGTATTTTCCAGCTGTTTGGCTGGTGTGTCTGCCTGAGCAGAGGTATTTTCCAGCTGTTCGGCTGGCGTGTCTGCCTGAGCAGAGGTATTTTCCAGCTGTTCGGCTGGTGTGTCTGTCTGAGCAGTGGTATTTTCCAGCTGTTCGGCTGGTGTTTCTGCCTGAGCAGTGGTATTTTCCAGCTGTTCGGCTGGTGTATCTACCTGAGCAGATGTATTTTCCAGCTGTTCGGCTGGTGTATCTACCTGAGCAGATGTATTTTCCAGCTGTTTGGCTGGTGTGTCTGCCTGAGCAGAGGTATTTTCCAGCTGTTCGGCTGGCGTGTCTGCCTGAGCAGAGGTATTTTCCAGCTGTTCGGCTGGTGTGTCTGTCTGAGCAGTGGTATTTTCCAGCTGTTCGGCTGGTGTGTCTGCCTGAGCAGAGGTATTTTCCAGCTGTTCAGCTGGTGTGTCTGCCTGAGCAGAGGTATTTTCCAGCTGTTCGGCTGGTGTATCTACCTGAGCAGATGTATTTTCCAGCTGTTCGGCTGGTGTTTCTGCCAGATCAGCAATATTTTCCAGCTCCTTGGCTGACTTGTGTACCTGAGCAGTTGTAATGATCAGCTTCCTCTGCTTCTCGGCTGGCTGGACTGCCTGAGCAGATGTAAACTCCAGGTCCTCAATCACCAGAATCATTTCCTCTTTCTTGGTGAGAGAGGTTTTACCAGAACTGGAAACGTTGTCGTGTTCATCAGTAACTGGTGTAATTCGGTTCTTTTTCTTGAGGCTGAGGATCCAGCCGGGCATCCAGGCAGCAGCAGCCTTGTTCTTTTGCTTTTTACGTTTGCCAAATAGACAAACGTTTGTTTTTTCAGTCTTTTCAGACTGATTGTGAAGTGGACTCTGGGCCTGACCCATGAGTACTTTAAAACTTCAGAAATGGGTAGTGTAGTTTAAAGAAGGATGTTGTAGTAGCTCTCAGCACTCTCTGATCTCTCTGTCTCTGATCGTCGCTCGGTCCAAATGAAGCTCGAACTGAACCGGGAGCTTTTATATAGGAGCTCTGTGATGATGTCATAATAGCAGTAGAATGTTCAGAGAGCAGCAAAATCCTGATAGAAGCTCCCATATAAACACTGATACAACAGCTTTACATACAGTCATTTAAAAATAAACAACGTATATACAGTATATATATGCTCTTTATTTTAAATGAATACATTTAATGCTGTTGTATACAATGCTGTGTATCTCTCTTTCTATACAAGGTCCTAATAAAAATAACAAACACATTTGCTGGTCTTTGATATTTTTAAGCTTTCCGTGTGACCGTATGTGCAGCAGACACAGTTGACCGTGTCTGAGGGAGAAAAGGTTAGAGGGTTTCTCCTTATTGCTGCTGCAGTAGTGACCACTGCTGTGTGGTCAATGCACTGGCACTTCTAAACAACATGTATCACCAAAAATGCGTATGTGTAATACATGTTGTATTGCGCTCCTATATAAAAGACTGAAATAAGTTTTGTACTGAACGTTTATTTCATGTGAGAAGAGAATAACTGTGTTCGTCTCCAAAAGTGTTCTGTTTAAATCGTACTAAATCAAAACACATCTGAGGGTTTGAGCGTGAAGCCTCTGTTTCATTCATTCTTTATATCCAGTTATACAGAAAACACAACTGTTGCCCTCGTCTCATTCCGGGGCTTCTAACACATCTAGTGACAAAACAGTGTGGATTCAGTAAACGTGTATAAAACCTGAACCCAGGGACACCAAACCTCTCTTAGTTATTACTGGTCATAAGAGGCTCGGTGGGTAGCACTGTCACCTCACAGCAAGATGGTCCTGGGTTCGATCCCCAGGTGGGGTGGTCCGGGTTCTTTCTGTGTGGAGTTTGCATGTTCTCCCCGGTTTTCTTTGGGTGCTCCGGTTTCCTCCCACAGTCCAAAGACGTGCAAGTGAGGTGAATTGGAGACACTAAATTGTCCATGACTGTGTTTGATATAACCTTGTGACCTGATGAGTCTTGTGTAATGAGTAACTACCGTTCCTGTCATGAATGTAACCAAAAGTGTAAAACATGACGTTAAATTCTTATAAACAAACAAAAAAACTTCTTTTTCAGGCGTCTGCAGCGCGGGCAAAAAAGAACGGGACTAATTTCCATGGAAGTAAAATCCAAATGTTTTGGCAGAGAAAGAAACGGGAAGGTAAGAGTTTGTAATGATTTACATTGCATGTTTTATTACAGGGTGACACAGCAGGGTTTAGCCGGGGAATCTTTTTCTATTTACTCTGAATAAACCCCATTCCAAAAAAAGTTTGGACTGTAGTTTGAAAGTAAATAAATACAGAAAGCCCTGATTTGTAAACGTTTTACATGTGTTTTATTAAAAACAGTACAAAATAAGGGTTGCTTGATGTTTTACCTTATTAACTTATTGATCAGGGGTGGTGCAAGCAGCAGAGGGATTACATTTGGGAAATTGGAAATATATGTACAATATATACACTGCCTGGCCAAAAAAAAGGGTCACCACCTGGATTTAACTAAGCAAATAGGTAAGAGCCTCCCATTGGATAATTACTGCATGGGTGATTATGTTTCAGCTGGCAACAAGTTATTTAACCCTAACTGATGCAGTGAGTAGCTTCTCATTTGCTATACAACCATGTGGAAAGACACATCCTGTGGTCGTGGAAAAGATGTTAATCTGTTTCAGAAGGGTCGAATTATTGGCATTCATCAAGCAGAGAAAACATCTAAGGAGATTGAGCTGAAACTACTAAAATCGGGTTAAGAACTGTCCAACGCATTATTAAAAAGTGGTCGAAGGAAGGAACGTGGTCGGAAAAAAATCTTGAATGATGGTGATCGGCGATCACTTAAACGTTTGGTGAAATCAAATGGTAGGAAAACTCCAGTAGAACTCAGGGATGTTTAATAGTGACAGTAAGAGCATTTCCACACGCACAATGCGAAGGGAACTCAAGGGATTGGGACTAAACAGCTGTGTAGCCTTAAGAAAACCACTCGTCAGTGAGGCTTCAATTTGCTAGGGAGCATAAAGATTGGACTCTGGAGCAATGGAAGAAGGTCATGTGGTGTGATGAGTCCAGATTTACCCTGTTCCAGAGTGATGGGCGCATCAGGGTAAGAAGAGAGGCGGCTGAAGTGATGAACCCCATTGAGAATCTTTGGGATGTGCTGGAGAAGACTTTGCGCAGTGGTCCAAATCTCCCATCATCAGTACAAGATCTTGGGGAAAAATTTATGCAACTCTGGACAGAAATAAATGTTGCGACGTTGCAGAAGCTTGTGGAAACGATGCCACAGCGAATGCGTGCCGTAATCAAAGCTAAAGGCGGTCCAAGCAAATACTAGAGTGTGACCTTTTTAGTGTCAAACGCATCAAGAGGAAGAGACGGATGTTAATAAAAGTTTATTCTTTCTGTGCACCCCGGTAATAACGACCCACGGTACCCGTCTGTAGCACGGAGGTTGGGGACCAATGCTTTAATGGGATTCTTTTTCTTTTTGGTTACCAGTCGACTAATAATTGTCGGTTAACTGGCGAAGTTAACTTTTAATTCAAATGTATTGCTTTTTTTAATGTTGTAGTATTCTAAAAACGCAGTCATGATTTATTTATTCATGTGCCGTGTTCAGGCACAACCGAGATAAAAGAACGACCATCGGAGGTGAAAGACATCGCTAGTGCAGAGGGAGAGTCGAGGCCAGAGGGCTTCCAGCTCTCTCTGATGAGAAAACCACTACCTGTATCTGCGACCGCCAGCACCTCCAGCGATCTTACTAAAGGGTATAAAAATTTTAACTGGTTGCTTATGCATTTCTAAACCATTTGTCTGCTGTTCTGATCGGTTTCTCTAATTCTCGAGCCAAAATGAATTGATAGTTTATTTTTTTGTGCATGCTCTTAAACTCAAAATGTAAAAGCTCACTTTAGTACAGAGTATGCTTTACTCTTGCATGGCACGATGTGATCGCTAATAAAGTTACACATTTGAAGAAAGGTTTTGCTGAAAATGAGCACGGCTACTACCAGTGACCATCACACACACATCCTTCATCACAGCTACACTACATATGCCTATGTGAGGTCTGTACGCTCGTTCTCTTACCTGCACTCCTATTTGAACACTGTCTTACACAAGTAAAAAGGGCTTGAAACTATGAAAACACAAGGGCTTAACCTTAGTGTTATGATTATCAGCAGATAAGATCACCTCAATCTTATTTATTTACTGGTATTTATATCTGGGATCAGTGAGGATTTTCTACAGTGACCCCAGATATAAGTTTGTATTGATTGACAGGTTCATATATTTGGGTTTTAAAGGCAGGTCAGGTTTGACTCATAGGATAAAAAGAGTATACAGAATATTAAGACTACACGGGGGGTAGATCCGCATTAAATGCATGTTTTCATGTGCTATTTATTTACTCTTTGTATCACTTGTAGTAAGCAGCACAGTTATTCACTTTAACAGTCTGTACAGGAAAGTCTTTCTTGCACATAATGCACATGATTACTTATTAATTATATATTATACATAATTATCTGGTATCTTTTTAGCATCACAAACCTACATCCATGGTAATGATGGGCAGACATTGTTTACACAGCATTTAAGATTAACCTGCTGCATCCCAAACAGCATCTTACATGCATCGAGTGACAATATTATCAGTAGTTTAATACTCGGAGGCCATATTCATGTGTTTATTATTGTGTGTGATACTGTGTTACCGTGTGTGTTGTGTGTCTTCAGGTCTCCTGCCAAGAAACCCCCAGTGACCAAAACCCTTCAGTTTGATCCCGAACCTCAAGAGGAAGTGAGCGCAGAGAGCCAGAGCGTAGAGCGACCGGCGGCCGTCCTGCCCTCATCCCTTCAGCCC